>NW_010107756.1:33759-51345 GCF_000699245.1 Pterocles gutturalis
TTGATCAAATGTGCCCTTTCCAGGAAATGACAGCCGTTATGATGGGGGGGGAGGCACTCCCAAATTCATCCGATCAAGTAGAGTGATTTGGAATATGTCGTGCTCAAAAGTCCGTTAACCCTCGCTGTCATTTCACAGAACATGCTGGAGGATGAAGACACTGCACTGACTTCCCGCTTCCCCCAAACCTGACATACAGCTTGATTTTAAATGGTTTTTAATAAACACATTTAGACCCTACACAGAGTCTGTGGCAGGGAGGAAAGGAAGGAGATCCCTTGCCTTCTTCCTTGACTAGGTCATGCCCTAAACTAAGAAAATGCCATTATGTATTGAATCTATAATTTATATTGGGATTAGGCGGTTTTCAGGAGGCAGAGTTTTATTTATTAAGACACATATTATTAAGCAATTCACTTATCAGATAATTGCACACTTTATACATTTGGATAGTCCTTACTTTATCACATTGCTAGGTAAAGGAAAGGATGTTGGTAAAGCCCCATGGATGCTCGTGGGAACTGCGGCTTTTCGTTAGGCTACGTTAAGCTTCTCTATGGAAATGAGAGCAACACTCGAAATACAGCTGATGTGTCCTAGGAAATCTCTGTTGAGAACTGTATGACAAAGGTAACAGCCCATGGAGCTGTGTGCAGGCAGCACGGGCTGGGGGAAGGAGCTTAGCATCCGCAGCCCCGGAAACATCACCCCAAGGAAAAAGCAAAACAAAGCGGGGCTTATCTACACAGCGCTGGCTGCAAGAGACAGTCTGGTAAGCAAAAAGTACTGTCTCCTGCTGTTTTATTCTACCCGTGTTCAAAGGCAGAACAGTTTGTACTGTCCTCATAAATAAACAGGATTACATCATAGGATGGGTTATCCAAACAGCTCCGCTCCTGCTGCTGCGGATGGGCTAACCACCTCCGTCAAAAGCAGAAACAGCATCCTTCTAACTTCACTGAAAAAAAAAAATTATGTTTGGAGACTACTGAAGAGGAAACTTTGATAAATGCAAGCTGCATTTTTCAAGCCTTTCATTACTATGGGAAAATGTAACATTTCCTTTTGTCTCCCTTAAAAATGAAAACCCATTCAAAATGCTGGCACCCCTTGCACAACAAAAATTCTTTTCTGGGGGAGGAAATTTCTAGATTTAGGGATAAAAAGGAGTTCTGGGGACACAAGCCAGAACAATCAGAAGACCTCTGTGATGATGCCTTGTGATCTATCCTGGTCCCACAGCTTGTTGTACAGGGCAGCTACCTTTAGTGGAGGAAAAGCGAATAATGGAAAGTACATAAATCCCTCCTCTTCTGACTATTGAGTGCCATGTGCCATAGCAGGGAAAAATCCAGGACTGCTTAAACATGAGCACACATTGGTAAAAGAAACTAATACATAAATTTATGTCTGTGTGTTCCTGCAATGATGAGCTCAGCTAAGACGGGGAAGAGAAAGATCAAAAAAGTGGCAAATCTTGAAATCATTGTGATGAACTTGCCCAGAGTATCTTGAAGTAATATACAAGATAAATGAGGCTGTTCGAAACCTGTAGTTTCTTTAAGCACTGTGTCAAGACAAGGAGAGATGAGGCTGAGCTGCCAAAAGACAATATTTGTCCTGTACCTTTACACGGATCAAGAGTTTCCAGTTAACTGAAGCTAAAGATAATTGAATTAAAAACCTATACAAATGACAGATCTGTAATTTGAAGAGGAAAAAATGGGCTGAGCTAAAGACAATTCACGCAGATTTTTTTTTCCCCCTATAATTTCACTTTGCTCCGATGGACAATTTTAAGTAGAAAGCAGGCCATTCTCCTGTTTCTGACAGCTCACTGCTCGGATGGGTATTTTCACGTGTATCTGGCAGCAGACTGGAGCAGGTATCCCGATGTGATGGCAGCAGCTCCTGGCTTTGGGAGAATCTCCCTGTCGGATCGGATCAGCATAGCGACGTGTTGACAACCCCTGGATCCACAGGAGGAGCAGAACCAGGGATATCTCCATGTCATGTCTGCCCACCTGCCACATCTGGGTGACACAGATAGCTGTCTGATAATAAGTGAATTAATATTTTTTTTTTAGTCTGAAATAAATTTTACCACTGGCTTGCTTTTTTTCTGAATTTCTTTCACCTTGAGAAGTTGAGATAAATTAAAATCAGCTTCTATCACAGTACTCAGCCCATTTTTCGTAAGGATCGCAGGATAACTCAGGCTGGAAAGGACCTCAGGCAGGGGCAGCTCTGGGGTCAGACCAGGTTGCTCAGGGCTTGATCCAGTCAGGACATGAAAACCTTGAGGATAGAGATGACAAAATCTCTCTGGCCAGCCTATGCCATTGCTTGGGCATCCTTGTGGGGGAAAACGTTTCTCCTGATATCCAGTCTGAACATCTCCTGTTTCACCTCTTGTCCATTGTCACCCAGCGCCTGAGGCCTTGCTCCCGTTTGTCACAGCTGATGCCCAAAACTGGACACAGCATCTAGATGTGATCTGAGTGCTGAGCAGAGGCAGCTAACTTCTGCCTCCATCTCCTGGCCGTGCCCCTGTTAGTGCCACCCAGGACACTGCTGCCCTCGGCGTCACAGGCTCTCCTCCTCTTGCTGTCCCCAGGCCCCAGGGACCTTCCCATGGGTCCAGCCTGGGTCACTGCTGGGGCTCTACTTGCACCCACGAAAACTTCTGCTATTCCCAATCTGTGTGTAGCTTCTAATGATTCACAAGGTTCCCCCTTTGCAGAATGAATGTCTGATGCCCAAATTCTTCTAGGCACAGACTCTACAGCCTACTGACTCCATGTGGGTTGGGAAAAGAGATTTATGCACTGCCCCAGTGCACCCAACTGCACAACCCAGTGCAACATGCCCAGGAGCTCATCTATACCAAATTCACCCTAAAACGAAGCCTTAGCTCCGTCTTCTTGCTTTCCATAAGCAAAGAACTTAAATCCCTTGACACTTCTCAAGTGTTTCCATGCCAGTCCATCCCTGTTGTACAGAGCTTTCCTCTTCCAAAGTCACACTTGGGATGTTTTGATCCTGAGCAACAGCCAGAGAGGGAACCGGCAGTGCAAGGAGAGCCCACGCGGATCCACCCATCCGGCTCAGCCAGGCCCGTCTTCACTTTGCAGAGCAGATACAGCCAAAGTCTGGCACAGAGTAGGGTCCTGAACCAGTTTTCCCAGGGCTCTATTGGTGCTGTAATTATCCAATTATCCATCCACTCAGCTTTGCTTCTGCAATATGCACGAGTGCAATGTTTCAGTTGTGAAGCAGAAAACTTACTTTCCAAACCATGATTTGAAACAACTGATGATGATTCAATTTTTCTATTGGCAATTTTTGCAGGCAAAAACTTGGATTTTAATTCAATGAAAGTTTCCTCACAAAATATCTTTTAGCTCTAGCACAGCTAAAATCTATTTAGTTTCAGTCAGAAGAAAAGAAGCAGATCTGGTTTTACTTATTTCGATCAGAAATCTACATTTTCAGGCATTTTTATACAAGATTTTTTTCTTCAAATTTTCTCCTTCCTACTGCATGCCCTCCATTTTAAGTCAGTCTGATAGCGATTCCACAACGATTTTATTCTTGCCACTCCTTCCAATGTGCTGTCCAACATAGTTGACAGTCTCATGGATACGCTTTCCAGAAGAAAATATCTCTCTTCACTTTCTGCTCCCCCCGCCCTTTCTCTGTGCCCTTTGCTCCTTGCAATTTCATTGTGATTGCAAACTGTTCGAGGCCAGGTTGGATGGGGCTTTGAGGAACGTGATGTAGTGAAAGATGTCCCTGCCCACAGCAGGGACTGTGAACTAGATGATCTTTAAACATCCTTTCCAACCCAGGCCATCCTGTGATTTTTTTCTGTATGACAGCAAGGCACAACATGAGCCTCCTGAGGAAAAAAAAGCAATCCAATACTGTAGGACTATTCTCTATAACTTGCCCTTTACCCAAAATGTTGCTTCTTCCAGCAAAGTAGAGTTAGAACTGTATTTAAAAAAGAAAAGACATAAGCTCTCTCTGACTTTTTAGCAGAAGCAGATGGAGATGCAGGCACAGCCTTGAGACATTGTGATTTGGTGCTTGCCTCGGAGAAGTTGATTTGTGATGTTTTTTGCAGTTGCTGAGGTGAATAAAATCATTTTGCATAGTTTCCTCGAGTCATTGTCTGACTCCACCTGGCTTGTGCTCCTTTTTGGGGAATCACAAAAAACCTCCCCCGACTGTCCACTGGAGCGGGGTGAAACAGGCATGTGGTGTCCTTTATCTATCCCGGAGCTGCATGCTTAGGACAGTTCTACCCTGTAATCCATTTTCTTCTTAAATTATAAAAATTGTGAAGAAAAGAAAAACCAAACAAAAACTTACTTTTCAAGTTGACTGTACAATCGAGCTCTACTTTTCTCAGTTATCGCTTTCTTCTGACCAAACCTTCTTCTAACACAAATACGACTGAGCACCTAACTTTTTATCTAACTTTGTAAGAGCTTACAGTCTTTACTATAAAGATAGGATCCAACAAAACCAGAAATACCATGTTGTTATTTTTTTTAATGGGAAAAGATTAATATTATGTCTTATGAGCACGCTATATATGGTAATAGCAGTTATATTTATTCATTCCACCGACTGAATATGGGGACATGAAATTAGTACAAGAGATAAAAATGGATGCTTTTATGCATATGTTATGAAATTTATGTATGCACCTTTGCTCACATTGTTCCAAAGGGAAAATTTTTCACAGTAGGCATCAGTTGGTTAATTAGCACAGAATAATTAAAACTCACTGCAGGGAAAATTCTGTAGCCCCACAGCAATTGTATAGGGAGAGTTCTTGGCTATTACATGTACAGTTCAAGAATAACTTTTAGGTAGGTTACCAAAAAACACCAGCTATTCAAAATTGCCTTGTAACTGAAAAAGACTCCTCAAGCAACTAAGAAAATTAAACCAGGAAAAAAAAAATCTAATAGCCATCAGTAAGGTCCAATCAAGTAGTGTATTAACTACTTTCACTTCATTTTTCAGGATCAGTTCTTTCTATTAATTTATGTAGATTGCTGATCCTTGAAAAATACATTTAGTGTCACTAGACAGCAATAGTAACTTCCAAGTTCATTAATAATTATAAAATATTTCATTCACTACCAAGAAGTAATTTACAGTATACTCTTTTTGGTGTTCATAAACATATAGTTATCAAATGTCAACAGATCTTAGACCTTTAAAAAATTAATTTAGTACCTTTGTTTGATCCAGAAGAAGTCAAAGTTCTCCATATGAAAATGTTTTTTGCCAGCAGAATGGCACATGTCCTTCAACAGAAATGAAGAGTTTGTTAATATCAATGAGAAATTTTAATTAGATCTTTTTTGGTAAGATTTAAAAATGAGAGCTATTTATTTATTTTATTTTGCATTTACCATCTTATTTTGTTACTAATATTTTACTACAAGCTTTCTTTTTCATTTTGTTTTAGCCTCAGTATTTCATTCCCTCTCCCGTGTACTGCATCAAACCGATATTTTCCTGTAAGTTCTTTCCTTTGCCCAGTGCCCATTAACTCCAATTGCTTTAGCATAGCCAATTCATTCACACGTGAAAACTGTCCCTTTCTTGTGACTGGAAATCTGGCAGCGCAGTGCCAACAGCTTCATTACTGAAAGAAATACAGTACACAATTACACTGCTTGTGCGGACATCTGAACTGATATATCCATGCGGCTTATGCAGCTGCATGTGGCACGTGCTCCTGCATCCAGATAGGTCCTTCTCAGAAAGGTATTATCTGAATTGTTATTAAGTCTGCATCAGGCTTAGTTTCAGCTTAAGAGACGATACAGAGGTACCTGCAATTATTTAAATGACATGGACTAGCAAGTGGATTTAGCACGACAGCTGCTATCTTGTCCATGTAACTAATATTGCTAAGTCTTGCATCACGTTTCATCTGTTGCGACTCAAGAGAGGGAATTTTGCGGGGCAGACAGAAAAAATTTTCTCCTCATCTTACTTTGTCTTTAGGGAAAATTAAATAGCTTCACAATATGTTTGGCCTTGTTGTTCTATATGGGACACAATGACATAAAATTTTTGCAGAAATTTTTTCCAGTGAAGAAGGTGCCACACGTACCTGAAATGAATTTGGGTGAGCCCTCAGGAAAACAATGGGAACCTATTAGATCTCCTGTACTGGATATGCCTACCTAGTCTACAGCTAAGTAGTGGAAGTGGCAGAGAACATGTCATGCTTTCTGTTTTCAGAAAAAATAAACATTTGATAAGGAAACGTTGATTCCACAGTTGTGTTGGTTTTAGGAGCATGGGAAAGGAGGGAAAAAACAAAGCAGAAGGAAAGGGAGTTAAGCAAAAATCATTTGTGTGTGCTGCAGTCATGACAGCCATATACAACCCGTATATGTTTATTCTACTCAACTATATCAGCAGAAGGTGGGAAAAAATGGAGGTTTACATTAAAAAACTAATAGATTATTCAACTCTTCTCCCCAAAGTTGGCCTCCAAAGAACCCCAACCTCTGGGGCCAGCCTCAAACATGAACTTCAGCCTTTGTTCTCCTTTTAAGAAGACTCCCCTTTGTGTCTCAAAAAAGCCTCACTCCACCCTCCTGTCCCAAATATTAATTTAGGTCGACCTTAGTCATCTCCCTTTGAAACAGCCCCTTAACTGTAAGTCACTCAGGATAGCTGCATTTTCATGCATAGGTCCTACATGAAAATCAGCAAAAAAAAATTCCACAAAACACTTTAAAGTGTTCTATCTATGTCATTTATTAATGACCACAACATTATACTCCCTTCATACTGGAGTAAATTAATAACTAAACAAGGTACTATGCACTGAAGATTCTGCCTGCTATAAAAAGTAGCGTAGAGAACTTGCTTTATTAACTTCTGCAAAGCTTTCAGGGAATTGAAAGGGGAAACAAATCCACTTTTTGGGTCATTTAAGCCAATTTATAATGGACAAAATTACATCAGGACACCATAAACAGATTTGTACAGGTGTAAGTGATGTAGAGCCTGAGTTACTGTGACATTTACAAATTCAATTAAATGACTGAAAAATGTATTTAATATGAGCCACCGTGGTTGAGTATATTACACAGTGGCTCGTATTTGTTGCTGCATGTAGAAGATTGCTATGATATATAATCCATATACAGTGTGACGGATTACAGGCAGAGCTTGTTTCCACAGGTCTGGTTTCATTAGCTGACACGGAATTACTCCGGTTTACACGACAGTTATTAGCACCTGGGCAACACTTTAATTCTGAATATGCTCTCTTTTGAGAACTGAAGATCCTTAAGATGGCTTTACTCTACCTTTTATTAAGTACGATAGTAATGACTTGGGAGACATAGCAAAGTGGTGACAGAGAGTTTTGCAGAGACACTAAAAAGAGAAGTGGGAGCAAGACCAGAGTTCAGTCAAGGAAGATGACAAGGTGATGTACAGTGAAGATAAAGACAAGTTCGGATAGGGTAAGAAAGTTAAAACCATTGGAATAGATTTACTGTGGAGTAATGTCCCAAAGCAGGAGCTTACCTGATGAGTACGTAAGATCTCTATCCCTGATATGTCATCAGCTTCATGCCCCGCCACACACTTATCTGTGTGTTATTTAGTATCACACTCATCATTTTTAAGTGGGGAAAGCCATGTCCATTTTGTCCGCTTCACTTGTTTGGTATATGGTACTCCCAAACCTACACCCTACTCCTCTCTTGCAGGCCACTCTACGAGCATATGGGAAGCCATCAATAGTGACTAGCAAAATTTAATTTGCTACTCTTCGTATTACTGCAGCCACTAAAGACAAGTGTGTAAAGAAAGCCAGACCTATCAACTGTTTAAAGAATGGTCAGCTGTGGTTTTGCTCTGGTACATCACCCATCAGATTAAAACCGTTAAACTCATATGGGTGTGGTGACATACGTAATTTGTCTGTAAAACACTCTGGGAAGTTTTTCTAAGGAAAATCTCTACAAAGGACACAATTTCCCATTCTCTGTAAATGAAATGTGCCTAACAAGCATTTCTGCCTTGAAAAATCGAGTCTGGTTTGGCTCTGAAAGTATAAGGCAGTTACTATAAATGAAGGTGCTATGTTTCCTGTCTTTATAAAATAAATCTGCCTAAAAGGCCAGAATACATTTGCCCTGAAAGGATGAATTGCAAGACCTGGACCTCGCGCTCTGCTGGAAAAGAAGCTCATGAGCATCTCATATCACATCAATGCACTCCAGGTTGGGTTGGGTTGGGTTGGGCAGGGCTTCACTTACACCCTGCTGCAGCAATGCCATGGACCCCCATTTGCTTGACCTGAACCAGTCTGTTCAAGCACACAGTTTGATTTACCTAAAATAGAACAAATACTTGCAAAAGTGGTTCCCAACATATTCTCCCTATTTTTTGGCCATTCTACTTTTTCCACCTGATTCATATGAAGAAACAGGTATCAGTTTTGAGAGACGATAGCATCAGCCATGCAAAGAGAAGTAGGCTTCCCAAGAGGATCCACAGACCAGTACAACTCAATGGAGTTGACTAAGCTCCCCAGACCAGGTCTTTAAGTCTATGTAATTTCAGTGATGCCAGCAGCTCAATTAACTTCAACAGATATTATCTGCATTATCCATATGCTTAAGGGTTTTACTAGGTTGAAGTCCAAGCCTATTAGTAGCAATATCATTTACTAACTGAAATAGATTTGTACATTATAAATGTTTTTAGATGGAAAGACTCAGCTTGGTTTTGAGCAGGAGAAACATGGGGAAGGAGCACAAGATAAATATTCCACAGTAAGTATTCTATATGGCATTATTCAAAAAAAAAAGCAACTCAGATATAAGACAACAACAAAACCCTAGTTGTCTCATATTGAAGCAGCTGGATGGTTAATTAAGTTTCTGTCAAATACATAAGCATAAGAGAAGCAATATGTAGTGGTAGGTAAAATCTCATTAGCACTCTTCCCAGACAAATTTTGGTCCAAGGTGTTATGGGGGAAAATTATCTGTTAACTAGTTGTCCATTTTAAACTGTGATCAAAATTTTTTTCATATAATTTATTTGCAACAAATAGGGGCTTCAACAAAAATTGTTAAGGAGTAAGCAGAGGAAGGGTGGAGTTTAATGTTTAATTTTTAAAATAAAAGTCTGCTTCATTCTGAAATACAAAAAAGTCTGCTTCATTCTGAAATACAAAACAATAAACTGTGGTTATTAGTTCTTAAATACTGCTTCATCTGAAGACATGACTAGATTGAAAAACAGCTGGTTAAAGGGGTAAACACCTGGAGGAAAAAACATTTCAAAATGCTTGGATTGACCCAAAATGAAACCTTGTTTACTTAATTTCACTGGGAACAGAAAAAAAATCTAGATTTTATCCATTGAATTTCAGTGTTGTAGGAAAATCACAATTTTGGCTTCAGGGGTAATCCTTTGTATCTTGTGTGCTTAACAGAAGTACAGGTGCCAAGTTCCTTATTAGCATAAAATAAATCCATTTAAAAGCCAGACAGGCCAGATAGAACAATTGCAATCAACTAGCATAACATTCTGTACAACACAAGTTTTCTGTTTTTTCTCTTGAGGATATTTTTTCAGGCCTCTCCTCCAACACAAAACCTAAAATCACACCCAGTCCCTATTCAAGCCCTGACAGCAACAGGGAAAATGGCATGATCCTTGATAGGTAACTCCTTTGTATTAAATATACATACGGGTATGCTGGGTTTGCAGTCTGAATTTGTCTGGTTTAGACTGGGAGGAATTAAATGCAGCCATGACTTTGATGCCTTTCTTAATACCCTGTTTGAAAAGAAACATTAGTAAGCACTGCTATAAAAAACAAGTGAAACATTTCCCATCAAATCTGACCTCTCAAAATTGCACTTGCACCTTAGTTGAACACAGGCATAAAGACAACATCTTTTAAACATCCCTGTAATCTAGCAAAGGTTGTTGGAAATGTCCCCATAAAGCATATGTTCAAGACTATTAATTGCATTGCAGGAAATGAAATCTCAGCAACATGTCTCCATTATGCCGAAACCCCAGATGTTTTGTCAACAATACTGGCTTCACCGATTGCTGGTTGGTATAACTACCCAAAAGGTGTAAGACACCATCACTGTTACGCGTTCACTGGGGGAGGAGCATTCACCAACTCACAGAAGGATTAGCTTGAAGACCAGTGCAATAAGGCAGAAGGCTTCTGTAGGGCAAAGAAGCTGGTATTGTGGAAAAGAAAGGCACAGCATCCAAGAACGTTTGCAAAAAAACCTGTGAGCACAGGGCACAGTCAGAGCACACTTACATTCCACTGACATCTCAAGGAATTTAAACAGGAGCTTGAAATTAAGCTTGACCATGTATTTTTTTTTTCTGAATCAGGACATATGACCATATGATTGGTAACGTAAGTGCAGTTTAAACACTTTTAAAATGACAACGTTTTGGAGGATAAAAGTTTTTCAGTAGTCTGAACTGCACTTCCCTACTTGTCAGTGTCAACCTATAGAGGAGACAGATGTGTAAACCATAAGTTAAGATGACGGGTGTACAAATGAAAGTGTCTGTTGTGTTGTAGGGTGATTTGTTTAATAAAAAAGGAAACCGATGACTGACCTTTAAGGTGACTGGTCAAATGAAACAGCAGAAAGGCACTGTCTGCCAGAGACTGACGATGACTGGATAAAATAAACACAAGATGAGTAAGGAAGCAACTGATTGGGTGATCCATGGGATCAGAACAGAGATCTCCAATATAAACATGAGCTGTGCCTGATCAGTTTTGGGAAGGTTCTTCTGAAGATTCCAAGGAGACCAGTCAGTGTACCCAGCTGCCACTCAAGACAGAAAACAAGGACACTAATTTCACTATGTGACCAAAACTACATGTGTGGACCCTCATCTGGATCAGTAAGAGAGTATCCTAGGCCGGTGATGGTTGCCCTCCATCATCAGCATGGGTACCTTTCATGGATTTCTCAAGCAGTGCATGAGAACATGACTACCCTGGTGTTGCCACGCGGAATTGCTGATGGATAGAAAGGTGGTTCTTCCATAGTAATTGGATAACCAGTGTGTGAATAGAACAGCATGGTTTGCACTGGATATTATCCTTGTAGGTGCAAGGTTAGATATTGATTTAGGTATAATCACTTATAAATTAAATTGTAAATTATAACTGGAATATTGTTTTATGCAATAAAAATAGTGTAACTCAATCCCTCAATTCAATCATTGCTGTTTGTGCAAATTGGTCATCAAATTCCAGAGCTTTAGCTGCCCTAAACCATTATGTCTTTTAAAGACCAGACTAGTGAATCAATGTACTCACAAGATCCGTACAAAAACTCTGCAAAGTGCAGAGCAGGATGAGCTGGGGTAGGCAGTAAAAGTGTCCATAGGCTGCCTAACCAGGTTGTAAGACCTGTCACCAGACACGCTTTCTGCCGAGCTAGGCTTGCATCTCAGGCAGATGCAGGTGCATGTGACAAGAAGAGACCCATGGAGCCACTTCTGCAGCGCACAGCCAGGAGCAAGTGAGCTGATCCTTCCAGTAATACACAAAATTTGGGTTGTTGCACCCACGTTGGTGTCCACTAAACCCCCACCAGACACTGTGCTCAGTCTAGGGCTTTGTGAAGTTTAAGGGGCCCCAAATCCTGCACCCACAGCACACTCAGCATTTTGCAGTGCATGCAAGACTGTAAATATCTGAAAGTGGGAAGAGACAGAAGAACCGGGAAGCACAACTACTGGAAAGGCTTGTGTAGCAAAACATGCAAGACACAGCGATCAGACACAGATAGGAATACAACGTACCGGGAAAAGATCACTGATAATAACAGGGTAGGAGTAGATTGCTGATTCATTATCTGAGAAACATGTCATCTGGAAAACCAGTGGGCAGGAAATAGGATGGAGAAGTGCTTCAGATAGCTTTGCCGGTCCTGTTGCTGTACTTGGTGATCAGACCCAAGCGGGAGAGCTCAGCATCAGAGGTCAGATGGCTGGTTTTGGCAGAGATCTGCATACACAGTGCCTTCCATCACCTAGCTAGAGGAAAGTGGAATCACCAGCAAAGACAAAAAAGGGCAAGGCACAGGCCAGTGTGTGCACAGAGCCTGAAAGCAACAAGAGCCTTGACCAAGAATGGCTCTGTCTTTAAAAATATGGAATCGTCTCACTACATTAGTCATGTTCCTAGAACAAGAAGTGCAAGAAAGAGAAGCGAGATAAAGAGGGCAAGAGCTCCCTGTAGCTACACATTAGTCAAGTGCTTAGATTATTTCATTTAACATCTCAATCCATATGTTGTATCCCTTATATTAACTTACATAGCAGTTGAATTAGCATTTATTTCTTTTAAAAAATAACATTGCATTTATTCTACCTCTTTCTTGAACTTTCCGATAAACAAGGCATGAAGTTCTAAAGCGCAGAAGCAACAGAAAATAAGTGCACCGCCTTGCAGTGAATATGTGACTTTCTAATTGCAGATTTTTCCTTCTCAAATCAGAGTGAAGAAGAGCAACTGATGACTACAGCTGGATGAATACTGCAATCATTACCCTTGTTATAATGATATATTTCAATAACAACCACAATACTTGATCCTCATGGATGGTTTTATAATGACCACGGATTACGCTGAGAAAATGCTATTCCTAATTTATTCTTAATGGAGTGTGAAAGTCTTGCTATGTGGTAGAGACTAATTGTCACTTTAAATGTGATTTGCATCACTCAAAGAACACGTATGCTTCATGGTATTAATTAAAGCATACCACAAAAGGTTTGGTTGACTCAAGAAATGGTGGATTTCTTACTTCAGGCCAGATGAAGCAGTTATCTCAGAAAAACTCATATTGTCACTCAACAAAAGCACATTTTATCATAGGTAGCATGTGGCCATGTGAAGGAGCGTGCATGATCTTCAGAACATTTGGTATCTGCATAATTAAACTAACTAATCAATTGCAGTGCAGTAGTCAAAAGTCAAATCTTAATGAACTGGAAAAAAGATACTTCAATTTTCTGTCTGAAATCCCCAAATTAGCATAAAAAACACAACATCTCATCAATGGAAAAACAGCATTTTTTTTCCTTATTCTTAGATGGTTATTGTGTATTAGAGACATTATTTTCAGTGGCTTTGTAAACCATCATCTAGTTTTGAGTAATTTAATAAAAATAATGTAAATATGCTATGCAGAAACCACAAGTTCTTGTCCCTTTCTGCAGCATTCTTGTTGAAAATACAATTTTCTTCCTTTTTTTTTTTGCTATAAAACTTACATTGTGTTTCTGCTGAAATACAGGTATTACATATTCAGTGACTGTTTCCCAATGGGCAGGTACCTACTAGGAGAGGATGAGCATTTTCATGAAATCCGGTTACCCCTAGAGAAGTGGCTGCAGAGCTGAGCAGTAGAGGTCAGAACTGACTTTTCATTCACTTTGCCTCCACTCTTAATGTATGGAGAGGGTTTCAATTGAGATCAGCACGGTGATAAACCTAACAAGTATCGATGTTATTCTCCACGCTGCAGTCATGTATATCAGTAGTCAAAATCCAAGCCCTGTCCTGCATGGCTCTGCTTACATGCAAGTCCCAGCCTCCAAAGGACTGACTGTAACAAATGACAGAAATTTATTTTCACACTAATTTTACTTATCAGAAAATGAGACGTATCCATTAAATGTCATTCACTAAGATTTAATGGAGGTCAGCGGTATCATGAGAATCTGTACGTAGGCTTCCTGAGTCCCACTGCCCTGGATAAAGTTGCAAAATCATGGAAAATTAAATTTGGCCCACTGCAAATCAAGACACTGGTGAGTCCTCCTTTTGTGTGCAATTTGCATCAAATACCCATTTTTTTCTGAGGTCATTCAGCCAGCTCATCAGCATAGTTACTACGTATATCTATCAAATGTGCTTTAACTCACTCAAGAGAAGATATTACCTGGTGGAAGGGAGGTGGGGAAGGATCCTAAGCCAGTTTGTTGGGACAGATTCTTAAAGGGTTGTCCTTCTGTCCATGAACATGTGAAACTGTGAATATTACCATCAGTTTTCAACAATAAACCTAATCCGTATTGCACCAGTGCCCTACCTCATTTTAGCACTGCAAAATAGCCAAAGCTTTAGAGAATAGATCAGCCATCTGTGCCTGCAGGTGTTTACAATACAGAATAAATTAAGAAGTGACAAGGCATTGAGAAGGTTACAGTTGAATAATTACCATGGAAAACTCAAAATCTTATGCATCGTTTCAACTACTGAAGATGGAGTATCTTTCTCTGTCCTTTTAAAATCAGTTTCCACTCCTGTTTAGTTTGCCCTTCTGTCTGAAGGACATCTCCCTTCTTCAAATACAGAACACTTGCAGAAAGTCAATACTTGTGCTAACAAGGTTTGGTTTTTTTTTTCTTTTTGATTTAATTGATGCAAGAAATTCAGTTATCAGTATTGAGCACAAAGACCTGTGCTTGCCTATTTCCACCTATGACATCCTGTTCTGTGAGAGCGTCTTCTGGTTCTAGTTGTCTTTACTCTCCGAAAATCTCCAGAAATGCTCAGTTTAGACACGGTGAAAATAAATGCATGGAAGCATGTGGGTTCAAGGATGCTGCCAAGCCCTTCTGCCTGAGAATGATCCCGTTCCATGGAAGGCACTGGCATTTTGCATCAATTTCTCTGAGATGAAGGTCAGCCTCACATTTACGTACACGTTATATGTCTTCAACATGGAAACTCCAGAGGTATAGTAGTAATAGGAACATGAAGACCTTAGATCTCATTAGAACTTGACTGGCCTGTAAAAATCAGAAAACAATATTTAAAAATCCCCAAAGTGATGAAAACTTAACTATTTGAGCACTGATACACTAGAAATGATTCAATTGATTTAGCGCTTCTTATTCTGAAAATAGGAAGTTTATTAATGTTTTGCTTCTAAATATCATATATGATAAATTATTAATATGTACAGTGTGAAATGTTCACAGTATTTTATAGTAGAAAATTTTGGGGTTTTTAGGGCAAGAGGAGAAGTTTCACCTTTTCTAAAAACCTTTACAATATTAAAAAAAAAAAGTAAAAAAAAGAGTTAAAACATTTTAACAGGGAGATAACTACCAGAAACTTTTGCATACCATCCATTATATTGAGCCCTCTGCCTAGCCATAGCAGCAGTGGATTTAAACATCTTTAGAGGCAAGCTATGCACAAGACTAAACAAATTAGTAACTAAGCATTCTGGTATCTTCCTCATGTGGCACAAACACTTTTTTTTTTATATTCACAGAAGACTGTGAACACACGTGGTCACAAATAGCTTAGCTGCAAATCCATCTTTCAGGAGTTTCGATTTAAATAACAGTGACTGATCCACAAAGGAGTTTTCTCTCTTTACCTGTCTGCAGGGAACCAGCGTGTGCTCCTCGCGCTGCTCACCCTCCAAAGACTCAAGGTGGCGGAGCTGGTAGCAGTGTGGTACGGTTGCATCATCTGAGCAACATTCATGCATGAAGAAAAAGGGTTTCCAGAATGGCCAGAAGAGGAGTAACATCTCCCAGCAGGTGTAATTTAGCCCAGGGCAGCAAGTGCATCTCTCCACAGCATCTCGCCGACTTGGGAAATGGCACCACTCAGGGCCAAAAATCCAGAATTTTTTTTTTTTAGGAGGTAGAGTGGAAACCTTTGGGCTTTCAGTTTCATAAATTTAGTGTTGCAATGAAGAGAAGCCTGATAACCTGTCACCTGCAGATGAGAGAAATGTCTTTAGGGTCACACATGCTTTTGCAGAGATGCAGATTCATCCCCTGGGCTTGAGGCACTGATTCTGGAGCCACAGGGTCTCACAACTCCCTCCTCCTTTATCCTAGACTCATTAGGTCCGTATTTTGGTTAGACATAAACAAGGCACAGATTTTTATACTACTTAAAAGACAAAACAAGTAGTAGGTTTCTGACTACAATAGGGACTGGGGCTAAACTGGAAGATTTGTCTGGGTTAGTAACACAGGATGCATAATCAGCCAGCTGGGTTACCTTCCAGTTCAGCTGGGAACCCAGAAAATAAAAATTCTTAGAATTAAATATTTAGCAGGACAAAAAATAACAGGAAATCTGGACATGGGCTATCTCTGTAAAACAGATGTTATTAGTGTTTCATATACTGGTTGGTGTGCAGAGGAACTAATAAAATGATTTACAGCTATAATTATTTTATTGTACGGAATGAGCTATACTGAGGTGCGAATCTAGTAAACCCTGCTGAATAGTCCTAATAACGGAATTTAATCTAGACCTTGAGCAAGACTGATGCGGGGGGTGGCTTACAAAAGGACACTTTTAAATAGGATTTTACACACTCTTACCTAACAGGGAAGCAGTATGTTATGGTCAAGATCGCTGAATCCAGTAGCCCAGTAGACACATGGCTTTGCGTCCCTCGGTTCAGACAGCAGTGGGGCTGGCTGTGTATTCCCAGTAGGCACACATGTATACACTCAGCATTAGTTTGGTTTTCTTCCTCTTAAAAAAGAGATTTTTTTTAAGATTTCAGATTCGACAGACTGGCTGTCACTTGAGCAGATCTCACCATCTTTGGCATATGTGCTGGAGAATATGTGTGAAAATTAACTCTGTCATCACATTTAATTATACCCATGTGCTTTATCCCGCTGCGGAGTGGCACTGGATAAGGCAACAGGGATAATTTCTGCCAGTATTTTGCGTGTAATTTTAACAGTTAACCTGTTGTTTCACAGTTACTGAAAAATATTAATTAGGGCAACAAAGACTTGCAGCAGCATTTTGGTGTATTTTAAGTCAGCCTGCCATTATTTTAGCAGTGTGAAACAAAGCTCACCCGGACAAGGGGGTTATATGGAAATGACTGTTTATTTTTTGCTGCACAAAGCTCTGCATTTCATGTGAAAAACAAAGTACAGATTTTCATGTTTTCTGCCATGTCACTGTGAATGGGGAGACACAAATATCTCTGCATCAGCAAGTTTTCATATTCTCTGTCATATGCATTGGTAATTTCACCTGTCTGCTTCGTCATCACTTTAGCTTGTCTAACTCATCTCAGATCAATGGGAGCTTGAAATTATCTCAAGCTACATTATGAAATCCATAATGGGGGTGTGAAGATGCACTGAAGAATGGGGTATGGGGACGAATCTTCTGTCACACCGTGGCAGGGCACATGCTGCTCTAAATTGCACCATCATGCTTAACAAATAAGCAAACAAGAAAGAGTATTTTTGTGCTTCCTGCCACTTGGAAAATTGGACATTTCACATGTTTTACTGCAGCAGAAAACATACAGGCATTCCTAATCAGGCTTTGTGTCTGAAGTTTGCTGGTTTTTCCCTAGTTTTACCCAAATTAAAGCATTAAATTGTAGAACCATGCATTCATGTATATTCAGATCTTGGAGGGTGGACGTGTTGCCTTTATTCATATCACATACCAACTGGCTTCTTACTCAGAAACAGTCTCATTCAGTGAGATGC
>NW_010107756.1:51385-61348 GCF_000699245.1 Pterocles gutturalis
GATTGGAAATTTGCACTTCATCATTTAGCTCCCGAAACAAAGATCTGTGGGTTTGCTATTGACTACCGGGGTTAATAGAGCACTAGAGTGAAACGTATAGAGCCTGATGGCTGTCCTCTGATCTGCTGCCGGCCAGGGGTGGTCACGCTGGTCTCGTCCTCTCTGCTCCCTGAATACTAAGGAGAAATAAAATATTATTTATCACTATAACTACTATAAATGCAAGAGAAAGTGGTACGCTATGTACATAATTACTGTCTTGTGGTTCTAAGGCACTGTTTTTTTCCCAGATAAGAAAGGAACAAAAATGTGTATTCTTGCAATAGATCAAAACCAGAGAGGACAGAACTATGGCAGAAAAAGAAGTGCACACAAATAATTGGACGTACCAGAACTGTGGTATCTCAGACAAACAGATACAGGAAGCACTTTGTGAAAAATAAATGAAATGGAGAGACAAAAAGAAACAAACATAAATAAAAATATATAGCATCAATTTAACAGGCTTAGACTTCCCTAAGCTTATATGTGTTGACTTCAATGGGATTGCTCTGATTGCCCTCTACATTTAAAAATGCAGGACTGGTACTTCAGTCTGATTCTTCAGATCATAACCTTGTAGATCCGCATTGAAGTCAAAATATCCCCACAGGCACCAGATGATTTGTTTACTAGGTTTAGTGTCTATGTGTAGGTTGGACATCTTTATTGGGTTGCTTTGTGGCTGTTTTGAGCATAGTAATTTCATCCTATGCTATCACAGCGCCAGAAAAGTGCACAGTAAAAATGAACTCAGGTCTCCAAAACTTTTAAAACTTCTCTGGAAGACAATGTAAAGTAAGAATAGACACAGCTTAGAAAATGACTGCATAGCAACCACGCATAATTTGATTTATGAAAAAAAAAATCATTGCTAATGCAGCTCAATTTATAGAACTTTATAAGGCAGAAAGATTTAAAAATACTTTTGTAAAGGAAATTCAAGTTTCTGTTTCCTTCTGATTCTGGGAAGAATATAAGTTCGTAAATTGTATCAGCTTCTAGACAGCTGATCTTGGAGATTTTTTCTTTAGGTAAAAGGTGAAATCCAAGAGGTATTGAAGTGATCTATAAAAGGGAATGGGCTCATTCATTGTTCACACAAAACACTGCGAAAGAACCAGTAGCCATTCAGGTGGATTACTCCACTTCTGCAGATTTGCAGTACCTGCTGTCCATGTTTTGGGAAAACATTTATTACACTCTGGCTTTCCAAAACTTCTTTTATCTAATCTCTTCAACACATTGAGGCTGCTCAAATGTCAGTGCTGTAGTCTATGAAACAACTTTGGAATACAAACAAGTCAAACTCCTTCCTTGGCTTTGTTTTCTCTATGTATCAGAGGAAGAACCTGGATTCATCCTGGCTGCATCATCATCCTCAGCAGCAAGATGAGTCACCAGAGCCGATGTACGTGACCATTAATGCAGCCCCAAGACTGTGGTGCTCCTGTGGGTATGTGTCAATTTTGCTTCTGTGCATAAATGTAATTTCCAAAGTGTAAAAATAAGCTTTACTCCAAAAGAGGACTTCCTCAGTCCTCTCTTTACTACTATAACAAACCAATCAGAAAAACACTGCCTTGAAGACACTACCCCTCCCTTCCAACCAAATAGCCCACACTTTTTTTTCTGTGGACAACTCAACAGATCCCCAATTAGCCAACAGTCTCCTCGAGGAGCTTGTGTAAGCTCGTATCCTCAGCTACCTTCTTCCTTGTAATTTTTTGAAGCTATTTAGATGTCTTCCTGCAGTCTGGAGCTCCTTATCTTTCTGACTCCGGTATACGTTTCATCTTCAAAATCTATCTGCAGTGTCAGTGACAATCTCTGGCCCACCAGCTCCTGGGTTTGTCATTCCTTAAGCTCCCTACAGGTATGTCTGCAGCAAACCAGCTCTGCAAAGTTTTGGCTATCATGCTGCTCGATGAGAGCACTGTCTGGTCTGGCACAGACTACTTGCAGTCTCTGTCAAACAAATGACGGATTCTGCTTTTACGCAGAAATATTCTCCAGCACAGCAGCACACCAGTGTTCATAACAGCCTCATAACGTTCAGAGGCAAATGCTCTAATTTAGCTGTTCTCTACAAATGGGAACAACAATGAGGTAGGGGGAATTGAAAGGTGATGAGACAGACTGAAACATTTTGCCAAAGGTCACATTTCAAACAACTTAATTTAACTTCATTGTAAAAGGCTTCTTACCACAAGATTCTAAAAGATCCACAAGATTTTTTTTTTTTTTTTTAGCATAGCAAGAAAATGGAATCATCAACAAATAGGCACTTTGGCTTGTCATTTTAGCTCTTCTCTCCTTTTCTTTCTTTTCAGTGGGAAAAAAACAAAAACAAAAACAAAACTCTGGAAATGAGGCAAGTCCTTTGACTTCAGCCCTGAGAACTGGTAAGACTGTTTTATCTATTCTTCTCTCTTTTTCTTTCTTTTCAGTGAGAAAAAAACAAAAACAAAAAAAAACCAAAACTCTGGAAATGAGGCAAGTCCTTTGACTTCAGCCCTGAGAACTGGTAAGACTGTTTTATCTATAAGCATTTAGTTTGTTTAGTTCTTTTGCACAACAACAAACCATTTAAGTACTGGTATAACATCGATGACAACAAAGTATTTGTATCTCCAGAAGTTGCTGCCGGAGGAATGAAGGGGACGGAAGGATTTAACATGCCTAAATGTCATTACAAGAGGCATTGCCACAAGCCATAAGCACTACACTGAGATTTTAAACAAGCATGTGAACAAACACTGTGGAGAACCGAGGCAAACATACTGAAGAAGAGCTTTCTCCTCCTAATATGGAAAAGGGAAGACTGCACAGCAAAAGAAATAATCTCAACTTATTTTCCTCCATCTTTTTGCAATATTCCACTTAATTCCTACCCTTTTCCAGTTTGTATGCACTGTATCATTCACTGAGATACACCTAAACAAAAATTCAGTCCAGCCAAAAATTGAACATTATTACCTAGGAAAGACAACAAAAGTGATTTTTTCAACAATTCCAAAAGGTTTTTAAAGTTTTTAGTAAAAGATTAACAGAATAAATTTAGTTTTGATGAAACTGTTTCCTGATCAAAAAGAAATATCAATTAATCACATCTGATTAAAAACATTCCGTCTAATTTTACTTCTTATGTTCCCAGTAAAGTGTAACAGCCTTCACCAGTGTAAAAGAACAGGCAAAAAGTCAATGTACTTTTAGCTAGTGTGAACACAGCCTTTTTAGAAAGCAGATATCACATAGATATGTAAAATAGGATGTCTTCAAAATGAAAGAAGGGCTCTCGAGAGGAGTGTGGATGAAAGCAAAGAGAGAATATGCATCATGCATGTTAAAAAAATGATACCTTGATACTAGGAGAGATGCTGTGGTACAGAGGAGGTTATTTTTCACTTCCCAAGCATGGGGTGTTATATACGGCTAAGACTTTCTAGTTTGTAAGATAGAGGAAGAAGTAACCTCAAGTGCATTGAGGCTCATAAAACACCTCTCCACTTTCAGAGAGTGTTATGATGCAAAGCATCACATAATCTTTATTAAAAAAAAAGTTTTCAAATATTACAATAGACAGCTTTGTTTTCCTGCAATGTTTAGTGTGTTTTATTCACATCTTTCAATTGCTAGATAGAGCTGGGGGTTGCCAGGTGAAATGCTTTAGTTTACACAATATGCAGTTAATGGAAACCAAAGCAGTCACCAGTGAACTTAGTGCGACTATTGCAAACCACCCCATGGAGCAAACTGCCAACAACCATCAGATATATTCCAGCTGGTTTGGGCCCTGTATGTCTTTCTGTGTGATATACGAGTCATTTGTTACTCACTAATTCCTTTAAGGATAAGTCTTAAAAGCTAGTCAATACCATCCAATTTTGGCTGCGCTCACAATTTTATTATTTCACCTGAGCAGATTAAAAAAAAAAAAAAAAAAATTTAATTTAAAAACTGTAAAGGCTTTCTCTCATGTAAAAATAATTCAGAAAGCTTCATTGAAAACTGAAAAGCAATAGTTTTTTTCTTTTTTTCTAGAAATGATTATTATTTCACAGCAAAACTCTGGTGCTAAAGAATACAGCTGTGGGAAATGCGTGCACATCTATCACGTGGATTCATGAGGACATTGTCTTTGGCTCCCATTTATACAGCATTAAATCCTGCTGTGTTGACTTTGAGTTTGACATGCTACTAAATCTTAAGTCCCCAAGTAGAACCCTCTCAAAATCGTGGTGTTTCACTAGCTGTCTCAGATCACGAGTGTCACCTTCGTTCGCAATGATCTTATCCCAAGTGTGCTTAAAACATTCTCATACTTTTTGATGAGCTTGGGCCATGTTCCAAAGCTATCACAAAGCCAAAACCCCTGCAAGAGGATTTTTTTTTTCTTGTTGCTTTCATAAGCACCCTTTACAGGTTTATTCAGTCCCAAAGTAGGTCTGCTCTTATGCAAAAGCAATTTAACATGATATGAGTTATGACTGAGAGGATCTATGCAGGTGTTCATGGGTTTTAATTAATGCATAGGCTTCACATCTTTAATTAATTTGTGACAACATTCTCCACTGTCACCAATGCAAAGAAAGACAACTTTGCTGTCCAAGGCCCAGCAGAAAGCTGTGCATGATGAACAGCACATGTAAAGTATTACAACCTGGTCTAGAGGAAGGTGTCCCTGGAACTTTGTGATCTTAAAGGTCCCTTCCAACACAAACCAGTCTGTGATCCTGTGATTCTATGACTATAGACCTTCTGAGGCAGAGGAGTCTATACCAGCTTGAAGTACTCAGACCAGGATGGTGTCTGGGAGCAAGAATGACTGCACAGCTTTCTGTAGTGTAAAAATAAATACATAAATAATCATGCACAAATCAAATTAGTAAGACTGTTACAAAAAATTGGCACTTAAATGTTGTCTAAAGCAGAAATGAATCCTGCTGTGTTCATGAACCACCTCTGCTAGATCTCTAGAAGTTCACCTATTAAACTAAGCTATTTGAACGTAGAAGAGAGATTTTTTTTTTTAATCAACAAGTTTATTTTACAGATTCTGCATCAAAACATTTTTAATCTATTCCATTTAGTCTACTATAAAGTATACTCAGTAAACTTTCTTAGCTCCGTGTCAGCATTTGTCTACATCACACAAATATGCGATTTGCTGATACAGCAAATCGGAAGCTGGTTAATTGCATCAAATTTCTCACTGAAAAGGCTTTTCAACTACCCTCAAATATCATCGAGGCTGAGACTGAGAACATCTTTGAATATTTTCTTCAGTTCTCTGGTGACAAAACTGCTGATGTGGTTGTTTGTACGTCTATGATTGATCCAAAAAAAAAAAAAAGGAAAGAAAAAAAAAGGAAAAAAAAGGAAAAATTTTAATCCTAATGCAAACACACAGATGGCAATTTTGTACTGCACTGATTTTCATAAAGATTTTCAAGCATTTAATCTTTCATCAGTGTTTGCTCCTAAACATCAGACAGTAAAGTAAATTGAGGTCTCTCTTACTGATACAGTTTGACATTATTTTGGTGGCTTTTGACCATCTTTTACCTTGTAATTTGTTCTCATCAGTAAATATTTGATGAACAGTTGATAGCTTTAGGATAGTTTTTGTCTCTGGGATATCAAATTTGTCTGGCTTATTAATTTGCCATGATAATTTAT
Organism: Pterocles gutturalis; assembly: GCF_000699245.1. Taxonomy (NCBI): domain Eukaryota; kingdom Metazoa; phylum Chordata; class Aves; order Pterocliformes; family Pteroclidae; genus Pterocles; species Pterocles gutturalis. Next base: position 57,107 of record NW_010107756.1, read on the forward strand.
GCCTGTATAAGCTCAGGCAGTTGTGATTATCTTTATTTACAGATCACATGGTCCATCCTTTCCCCTTTTCAGAGATTCTGATAAAAGATTCTATTTTGTTGAACACAAAAGACAATTAAATTCTATACAGAAAAAAATCCCCACAGAGGTCATCGGGCTCAGTCCTCTCAGTGTGTAAATGAGAAGGCACTTAGAGCAGCCAAATTGACTCAATGTGTCTGTTCTTTAGATAGATTTCTTAGACTGGGGCTTTGGGAGCATCTCAAAGCAGTCAGCCATTCAGCTTCCATTGTGGATTTGGGCTCTTGATTCCCTTCAATGGCTTTTAACATTGCAGACTTCTTTGGGTGAACAAAGCAAGGCCTAATTAGCACTTTATGTTGTTTGTTTCTTCTCTTCTGCCAGTGTTTACCACCCCATCACCAGGGTCAATAGCAAGGAAAACTTGCTTGTTTGTGAACCATTCAACGTCATATCCTGTAATCTTGGTGCAAAACTGCTTTTCAAGATGGAAAGGTGGACTTTGAGCTGGAGAGCTGAAGACACTAGCTAACAGTCTCTTTGCCAACTCTGCTACCACTTTAACATCCTAGGCAAAATTTCCCAGAGTCCTCTGTTACTCTGGCATTTGATTTGCCTATAACACCACCACTCTGAAATAGCACATCTAATCAGTTCCAAAATCCTGTAGACATAAGTAGGATCAAGTGTTTTAACTTTGTCACACTTCTGAATACCTAAGTCATCGTCCACAAAAGCAGAGTTTTCTTTCTGTCTTGCACTGCTAAGACATCTTCTCCCATCTTCTGCTGGAACTCAGTGCACCCCATTTTATTTGCTATGCCTATGGGCAGTTAATCTTCTGATAGAAAGAAGACCTCTGCTTGACACAAAACTCATAAAAAGCCATCAAGAAGGGTGGGATTGAGTTCAGGATGATGTAGTTGGGACTGGAGAAATGATAGAAGAGTTGAGACTCCAAAGGGAGAGAGATGGGGTGAAGGACATGGGAGCTTCATAAGCCAAGTCTCCACAGTGGCTGGGGAGGAAGTAGATGCAGGGTTGAAGAATGGAGAAGAGCAAGTTGTGAGCAAAGCTGAATCAGTAATTATATTATGGACTTGGATTAATGGCAATGAGTCACTGGGACACAGAATTAGAGACTGAAGGAGAGAGACAAAGAACAAAGATGAAAAAAAATTAGATGGGTTAAGATAATAGGGGGCAACATGTCACAACAGAAGTAGGTGAGTGATCAAAGAGACAGTGGCCAGGAGGGGGTGAAAGCAATGCAGGACTAGAAAATAAACTACTGGAGAATATTAAGCTCATAGTGTGAGATAAGGAATGGGAGATCGGAAAGAAGTCTTCAAGACAGAGGAAAATGAGATGTACAGAGTTTAGGAGACAAAAGAAAGGAACAGAGGAGTCTGGAAAACTTGCTGTGTCATTTCCTTTCTTCTGCTACTCTTAGCCCACCAAAACACCTTTGGTGAACACACACTTGTGTGCTAATTGCAGCCTAATATTCAGTTTATAATATCATAAAGCAGGTTTAGGCTAACTCTATTCTTTCTTTCATATTCTTCAACATTTTTTGTTTCCTTTTTTTTTTTTTTTTTTTGCATTTACAGTTTTTCCTCCTTTTCTTTGACCCAAAGACAAAAAAAAATTGTTACAGTCCATCAGCAATTCAGCAATCCAAACTCAAGCTGGAGCAGCAAAGTGTGATTATTCACATAAGTCACATGGCTGTTGTTGTTCTGTTCCCTTCATGGCTGAATGTAACTTATAATTAGTAATTGAAGCAGCCACCAGGGCTTTGAATCTCAATGGAAAAGAGCACAGAGAAGCAGGCTTTTTCTGATTTATTCTCTCTGGGAAAAATCTGTTAGCTAAGGCTCATCACACATTCTCTTCGTTATTAACCTTTCTAGTATAAGCTTGAAAGCAAAGCGTTGATGGGGAGCCTGTGCCACATAGCTTCTTAGGAAGGAGGGAGAAAAGATGCACAGCAGAATATTTGACTATTTTCATATCTAAAGTTGGAGAGGGAGAGGCTGATGCAGGTTTTACTAAAAACCTTAAAATTCTCAGGGGATATATGAATTTGCATGCTCCTGCACGCTCCTCCAACATCATGACAGCTGGCACAGTTCTGCATTGGAATAGGTGCAAAAGAGCAGCATTGCTGGGGAGGTGGTCTCCTTTAAAAATGGAAAATTCTTCCCATGGCTTTGGGCTGGAACACATTACTTCCTTCATCTAAATATTAGTCTTATCCTACAGAGACGATTATGGGCATGTTCATAAATTGCTCTCTAGCTCTTTGCACACAGAAGTTTCACATACTCATAGCCCTTACACAAACTGAAAAATGAACCTTCTTTCTTCTCCGCAGATGCATAAGAGGGAGACATAATCTGCTTTCTGATAGCAGTAATAGTGGTTTACTATGTCATAAAACAAGGAAAAATTAAAATGTAACCTGTGTCCCACTGATTCAACTGTCTGTGACCCAAAATCCATTTTGGTTCTGGACACAGTGGGATCTTAAGCTGTGCAAATGTATCTGAATTAATACCACACAAAATGAGAAAAATGAAAATATAAAAAATAAATATTTCAGATGGCAATACATAGCAACTCAAGACAAAAATACTGATACTTAAAGGTTTTCAAACCTTTTTTTAGACATTTTAAACCCTAAGGAAAAAAATAAAAGCAAAGAATAGAAAGACAGCAACTCAAGGATGGCTCATTCTGAAGAGCAACAGAGACCAACATTTCCCCATCATGGGGATAATTAACATATTTACACTCAGCCTAATTAATTACATAGTAACTATATACTATGTGTATTAGCCCGTGTGTAATGCCAAGTACTCATGGATTATGTATATTGCGAATAACCCCCAGCAGAGTCTCTCTGCACATAGGACAAGATGCCTAAGAAAAAGTGGTTTACCAGAGGGAGACTCTCAAGCTTTCCCTTTGTACCACAGGAGATGGAGTGACTTTTCACCCACTGAACAACTGAAAAAGTACTTGCTTTATCATAGGGGCAGCTGGGAAAATAACGTGCCCCAATATTTTTGTTGCATGTTGTCATTGAACTAGAGTAGAAGACCATGGGGGATAAGCAAATACATAATTTTTAATTAACACCTAATTGTTCCTGACACCTGAAATTCTGCTAAGCTTCTCTCCTGCCAGACCCAATATGTGAAGGACATCTGTGCATCAAGACGAACTTCTTTGCCTTATTTTCTTGCAGAGAAAGCACACCATTTTAAGTACTAAAATTATTGACAGAGAGGGAGGTTTAGAGCTAGTGAAAACCAGCAATGATTTCCATGGAAGGGAGAATTTCCTTTGTAGCCAGAACAATTGAAAAGTTAATATAGAACAAATCAATCACTGATTTAAAAATATATATTTCTCCTTTGTGGTGAGGAATTCAGCAAAAATACTAAACCTTTTTAAAAATAATATGTAAATGTAAAGTTGAGATTACGGAGAAAAACCCACATAGAGTAGCAGAAAGCTTGAGGAAGGTTTAATTATATGTTCTCAGAAAGGTATAACATTAGCATTGTCCCACCTTATATTGTTCTACTTGTATCATTAGCTTTTATTAGCACACTAGATTCATCGCATACTGGTTTATGAGACACTGTAATGTAAATCAATGCAATACCTCCCAAATGACTAATATAAGCTAGCTAGCTCAACTGTAAAAGAAAGACTTGACAGATGGGAAGCCAACAGAAAACTGCAGAAAGCTGTTAAACTTATTTTTCACCATTTTATATCAAAGTATACAGCTGGAAACTGAAGTATTTCTATAGGTTAAATGTCAGTGAAAGAGAACTAGGGAATAATACAGGTTCCCCATAACCTGGGCCCCCTGAGCTGCTCTTGACACATAGATCACATCTCTTTAATAATATTGCTATCCTTGAAACACTACTTTCCCATGCATCTTGTTGACCCAGTTATGCTGCTATAAAACATCCTGATACCCATATAGTTTATCCCCCAGTGGGAAGAGGATTAAAGCAATGATACCATGTCCTCTTCTGCAAGAAGCTGATGCCCAGGTATTTATCACTGCCTCCATGCTAGAGGTCAGTCCTGACCCAGCTGGGTCATAGAATGGCTGGAAGGGACCATAAGGTCATCTAGTTCCAACCCCCCTGCCATGGGCAGGGACACCTCCTTCTAGCCCAGGTTGCTCAA
>NW_010107757.1:0-6820 GCF_000699245.1 Pterocles gutturalis
GAAAGAAAGGCAAAAAGCCAGGGAGAGTGTTCTCCTCATCAGGATGTTGCCCAAATCCTGGTGAGATGGCAGAAGAGTAGGGCTTTCCCCCTCCCAGAATACAGTGCTGCCCTAGAAGCACATGCAGGCCTAGGGCCCGCTCTAGAACTTTCAAGCGATCTAGAACACTATATAGAAACTGATCAAGAATGCGACGTAGAATTTTGAAACATCTAGAACGCGATCTAGAACGTGAGCTAGAACTGTCACGTGATCTGGAAACGTGATCTAGAATGCGATGTAGGACCACCTCCCTGCCAAAAGACCCAGCTTTGGGCCTGCTCCAGCTGCACCAACACCACCCTCATAACAAGTCGTCCCCAAGCCCCGGCCTCTCCAACTGGCCCAGACTCTAGGGCCCAGCCCCAGGTCTCATGTTCACAGAAAGCACATTACTTCCCCCTTTTCAAGTACAGGGATCGGAACAGGCACAGCACCCCCAGCCCTGATACTGTCTGCCAGAAAAGCAACCAGCACCATCTCAACAGAAACTTCCTGCAGCCTTGAGGAACCCCTGGGCACCAGGCTTCATTTCAAGAGGATTCAGGCCAGATAACATTGGATACAGCCAATGGGGAACCCATTGTATGTTCTGCAGCTGAACAACACCAACACCTCTTTACTACATTACAACCCACCTGATTTCCACTTAAACTGAGTTGCAGTTTGGAAGTAACTTGGCTTTCATTTTGCACTTTTTAGAGCAACGATTTCATTTCAGCCTCAAGACAAGGACTGCTATTATCTCCTCAGCCTCAGCTTTCCCAGACCATTCTTTTCATTGCCCATTCTACACTACTAGCAGACAGGTCACCAGGCCCACTTAGAAGATGAGACTTCTTTCTCCTTGGCAAGTTCCTAGAAAACTCTCATTTACTCATAAGATAGTTCTCATCCAGTTGCACACTTGGGGCATTTCATAAGCTTTACAAATGCCACACTCCACTGACAACAAAGGAACATTCTCGAAAGTTCCGACACCATTAACATCGTCGTCTTGATGTTCAAACACCAGAAGATGATTTCACATCATCAACTTGGGGGATTGCCAAAATGTCAACATGTGAAAAACTTCTTTGGAAACCAAATCTTTGTTTTTACCAAATTAAGCTTTGCTAATTGGTGACAAAACAAAGGGAGCTCCGCTGCTTTATGAACGAAACAACTTGAAACATTTTCGAACGTGCACAACAGGGACTTTAGGCAGCAAATAAGCCAAGCTTACGTTGACCTTGCCAGTGTTACAGGGGTAGTATTTTCACTAAGGTGAGCAGTGTTTGTTGGGCACAGGCATACTTTCCATCAGTATCAAGTATCTGTTTTTTTTCCATTTTTCTGGAAAAGATTTATTGTAGCCACTGCAGGGGAGGCAAAAAAATTTTCTCCCCTTCTTTATTATTTCTCATACTCCTCTCTTGCACTTTAACAGATCAGCTGTGCAGTGCAAGCTTTGGCATGCAATTGCAATTTTTTTTTTGCATTATCTTGGCTTTAGTGCCAAAGTACATTTTTGCCAGTGTTATGTGACATTCTCTGCTGCGTAGTTAAAAACATTTTTTTTTCTGCTTGTGCGTGGAAATATTCAGAGTCCCAGTTGGAAAATATGAGCTAGTCCAAGGCAGGATGGCAGGTATTCTATTATTTTTGATGCTGCCCCTCTCTTCAAAGTTCTTCCTTAAAAAATCTTGTCCTATTTTTTTCCTCACCCTTTAAAGTTCCATTACATTGAAGAAAAGCCCATTTCTTAACCCTCTTATGAAAGGTACCTGTGTATGGACAAAAAGATCGTAATTTATAAGAGGATACTCGGTGTGACGTGAAGAGATGTGGCATGACAAGCTCTTGTATGTATTAGATTATTTATTTACTTATTTAGCGGAGCAGTTGGTGGACAGGCACAGGAAGAATGCTGTCTGTCCCTCCTGTTCTTGGATTCTACAGGGAGTTTTCAGCAAGGATGAAGCAAAGAGACGTTTAGCTCTGTATTGGCTGGTGAGATCCTTCATGTGAAATTAATGCTTTCTGGTTCATGTTTGGCCCTTATTTAGATTATTTCTACAAAGGGCTATTTAGCCTGATGACTTGAGGGAGACATTGCATTTGACTAATACTGAGCCTTTAAATTATGCCTGCTTTTAACATACAAATTCCTTCCCATATTGTGTTTTTAAATGGTGAAGATGTAACTCCTCAATTATGTATTGACTGAAAGTGTGTGAAGAGTCTTGCATTGATTGTGATTGCATTGTGAATTTGATCAGGAAATTTTCATAATAATAATATAAGGAAGCTTTTCACCTTCTAATTGATTTTCAGGGTGATTAAATTAAGACCTTGTCTAAGTATGACTGTCCTTATCAATTACTGGCAGAATAGAGAAATTAAAGGATTAAAAATTTACGTGTGTTAAGATTCAGTATTTAAGGTCTAAAATCAATCAGATCATAGACTGAATAATTCCATTATGATAAAACTATCATTCAGGATTAGACTGTGGTAATTTGGAGGAAAAAAAGGCTGTCTGCACTAGTGCAGATGGGAAAAATTAAGATTGCAAAATTAAGCACATAGAATTTAGGAAATGGAGTTAAAATAAGCAGCATGAACTAATTCAGTGTTGTTATTTTTATGTGCTATGATGGTATGTAATCAATTGATTAAAAGCTAGCTTATCTATAGGTTCTGTGTATGGTATGGACCAGTTGTTGCCTTTTAAAAATTCTTACTGTTCTGTATATATCTGATTCTGAAGTAAATGCAGATTTAATTTTTTTTTTTCCTGTGCTATTTTCACTGGAGTATCTTAGTACTTTGTAGTCATGGATATTAACTTTTACAACACGCGTATTATTAGTTTTATGAATGGGGACTTTGGGTAAAGAAAAAAGGGGACTGAACGCTAATTTTGAGTGCTGTTTTACATAGGTAGGACCGGAGTTTTCAGAGTAGTTCATGTGTATAGAGTTTCCACTGACCCCTGTTCAATTAGGAACACTTAACACTTCCACAGATCTCTGTGGGGTGTTTACATACAACCACTCAAGGAAATGAAGAGTACGTAACAAGCAAATAACTCTGAACAGTCTAACTTAAGAGATTTGCCTCATATTGCATAAGAACTTTGTGGCAGAGGTAGGGACAGATTTCTCCAGAGTGACACTGAACTGTGCTAGCTATGAAACTGTCCGTTCACTTTTCATACTCCCCTTCCTCTTTCATTAAACATCCGCAGAACACTCCATCAAATAAGACAGGCTTCTGTGCACAAAATCCTTTGTTTGCTACATGAATTCTGTTTTGCTTGCTGAACATCATAAAATCTTTGAGGCAGATATCTTGTGGGAAATGTGTGTTTGTGTAATTGTAGACTATATCATTGTTCATACTCTATTTGTCTATGCATTAATTTTTTGCAGACAGTTTTGATTTTGTATTTCCTAAATTTTTAGGGTTTACTTTTACAGACCTAATGTGGTCTGAATAATAATTAAAAACATGAGTGTCATAGGAGAATCCCAGACATATCAATCATGTGGAGCATTTCTGACTAATACAGATGTCAATGGGTAAAAATCTTCAATATTCATGAAATCTCTTTCTCATCTGAACTATTAGAGACACTCTTGCACTAGATGATCCTTCTGTATGTGAAGGTTAGAGTGCATGCTCTTCCACGGTAGTCCGTGTTTACTAGCAAGATAGCTTTTCAACTGAATTGGTAAGGAGAGTTTTTAATAGTGTTTATAAGTTCTCCTGTTTTTTCAATTTAATGTACCTTTTTTCTTTTTCGATTTCTCTTGCTTTTTCATCCTTTTCCTGTTTTGACACTATCCATTATTTGTTTCTTACTCCCTTCCCCCTCTTTTTTTTTTTTTTTTCTCCTCCTGGTTTGACCATTATAATGTCCTTGATCATCTTCCTTCTGTGTTCTTCAAAGAATTGTCAGCTCTTTCTTCATACTGCCAGGCACCAGGTTGTAGAAAATCAAGAGATCCAAGAGAAAGACTCTTCACCTTCCTTTCTAGTGTCTAGCCTACCATCAGAATTCAGTGGCCAGGACCAATTTAATGAGAGAGCCTTCTTAGCCCCTGCATTTCTAAGATGAAAAGTCTCTATGCAAATGTAATTTTTCTTTGAGAATTTTGCTACCATCCTTTAGCTAACCATTCTGCAAAGAGCTGTTTCCGGACATTGATAAATTTAGACTTCCATCTTTTTTACTTCAGGATAACTGCACTCTAACAAATTCATATCTCTGATCCACAGAAAGAAGGATCCAAACCACTTTTGTGTAAAAGAATGAAATAATTTAAACCACTTCTTCAAAGTATCAGTGAAAAAGTATTTGGCATGAAGCAAATATGGTTACAAAGATTTTATTTTCTTTCTCTTAAGAGAGAATATTTTAGAAAAGTTCTATGCAGCCATGGTGTCAAGGACCTGGAAGGGAAATGGCTGCCATTCCTATTTGGAGACTTGGGAAGGAAGTACCTTCTGCATCTGAGTTTTAGTGATGTGTTTGTTAAATGCACTGACTTTAGAAGTATGTTGAAGTTGCAGTATTTTAGTTTGACTAAATTTTTGTTAGATATTTTATATATGTACAGAGTTTCCAAAGCTTATAGTAGGCTTTGTCATAGGATGGGATCCTCAGGAAACAGCACATAATGCTTTTGACACTGGAATGACATGCTTTCTCATGTTGCTTGCTAGTGTTTTTCTTCAGTAAGTGTATGTTTAAAAAAAATTGAACTGAAGTGTGTGACGTATTTGGTTAGATACTGGTTATGAGTAGTTTGCTATTTTGACTTGTGAATAGTAATCCCCTTCCTTTTTTTTTTTTTTTTTTTTTTTTTCTTGAGCTATACAGTGCTGTCTTTTTCAACCATGAAAACAAATACTTCTAAACGAAATTTATTTTCAAGATAGATCCCCAGAATGAGATGGGATTACACATTCCTTTTCCAGTGTTCCTCTCTTTTCCTCAAGCTGTTCATACCTTCTGTGAAATGCACTGGTCTTTAGATAGATGATCCTTGAAGAAAATGCAGATGGACAAAATTGTAACCTGAAATAACAGTGCAGTATAGCAACTGAGAATTTGGAAAGCAACTGTTAGCATAACTATTAAAATGAAAAAGCAACCCCGCCAAGTAATGTTGTTCTAGTATAAGGACCATTTAATATGATGACAGAAATATCAGGTACTAAATTACTGGAGGATTCATTGAGCTTGACAGTGAATTGTTGCACGACTTTTTTCTTTTTTAATGTAAAGATATTCTAAATAATGATATACTTTATTGTAGAAAAATCTCAAAAAGTAATCTGTATACACCCAAAATGAGATTTCATCGAAAGTAGTTAGGTCTGTGCTTACTGACTTAAGATCTGTAATACCTTAAGATTAATTGGGAACATAAATGGAGAAGCTGACAACCTGGAACCCTGACTTCTTAAAATTGCTGACCCAATTACTGCTAAGCCCTTTGCTGACATGTTAATATGTCTCTTTAAACTGGTAAATCACCACCATTTCTGTGTGCTGGAGTTGGTCCATTGGATGAAGGAAGATGTAAGTTTAATTTAAATAATTATTGACCTATTATGACCTTTTCATTTCACTTGTACTGCTCCTCTCAAGGTAAGCAATTATATTTTTATAGTGTTGGATGGTAATCAATGTACAGGAGCTATCTTTATTGATTTAAGTAAGGCCTTTGATCTGGTAATCACCAACTACTGCTATCTAGCCTGGCCTTAACTATGTTGGATATTATTTGATTTTCAAATATGCAGAATTTAGAATTTTATTAAGATGTTGCAAGCAAAGTAAAAAAAAATTTGGAAATCTATAAGATTCCACTTCATCACCTTCATTAGAAATTGGAAACAGATTATTTTATACAATACATGCAATTTTTAATCTTATAATTAGTTTTAGGTCAGCCCCCTGATTTTTTTTTTTAATCAAGCAGATAGTCCCTTGGGTCAGTTTTACTTACTGGGGAAAGCCTGTCTTGTCTCTATTTTTTTAACTTGCTACCCATGTTGGACATTTCTGGGAGAAAGGTTTAGTTCATTGGTTGTTTTTTAAGTCTGTTTTATACTGTGAATTCAGAGTTTCAAACTTCTCTTCCATGTGGGAGTGGAAACGGATCTGAAATTCTTATCCTTATATTTGTATTAGGTAAGAATAGTAGTTGAAATATTGGACCTGTATCATGGTTTGTAGGTGAAACCTGAGTATCTTCCAAAATATAGTCTTATTCACAACTAATTAGTTCTTATCTTTTTCCTTACTCCTCATGCAGGTACTTCTTTTTTACCTCTTCCGTAACACTCTTCTCTGGACATGTTTTTCTTCCCCTCTCTTGCGCTACCCCCCCAGCCCCTCTTTTGTTTTAGCGTATGACTTTGGGAAGCCTGAGTAGATAAGGGTTTAAACTGTCGTTAGAAAGCTGTGAAATTTGTGATCATTTTGATCTGCTCCTCTAATGAGTTCCAGGGCCCCTATCCTTCTTGCAAAGTTCAGTCTTGCTCTGGTGATCCTTAAAACTAACAGCACTTCTTCAGAGAGGTCAACAACATAATGGAGAAGGGCACTCTTGAGATATCTTGAACCACTTCCATGGATGGCCATGAAGATTAATACTGGGACCTTACATTTGACCTGATATTCTATGGAGAGTCTGTGTAGTGAGCAGAACAAATAGGATGATGTGCTTGTGGCAGAGAGTGTAAAGAAAGCTACTGCATGCTGCATTTTTAAAATTTTTTT
>NW_010107757.1:6841-17657 GCF_000699245.1 Pterocles gutturalis
CCCCCCTTTTTTTTTATGTGAGTTGAAATATTGCATCTCATTCTTGCTTTAAGGTCATTAAGGTGTGAGTTGTTATGGCCAGGTGCGTGCCTGAGAAGCAGGGACATAATCTCCTTGCTAGTAGTAGGTGGAAGCAGGCAGGTTTGTATATGCTGCTGTCTCTACCAGCCTCTGCGGAAATCACTGGAACTCGGTGTTTTGACCTGTTTCATAAAGAAGTTGGTGATACAGTACAGCTGCTAATTAAGCACAGCAGTGTTCTTTCCAGTCTCCACATTCTGTGATTTCATTACTGGTAAGATTTGTCAGTTATTTTGAAATATTTGTTTTTTCTTTGTTTGTCTGGTGGAAGGGCATTTCATTCTTTCATTTCGTATTTGTGCTACTTTGAGTTTACAACCCATTCGTTATTATTTCAGAAGTCTCCTGTTGGTCAGTGTTCTATATTTATTCTTGTTTCCTGTTGCTAATAGGTTTAATTGTGCAAGCACCCGGTACTGCAGTTAGCTTAATCCCAGCCTTGTTGTTCAGTCACGCACGCTATTTTTTTCAGTCTGGTCAAAGGCTAAGTGAGATGAGATGTAAAGTCTGGGTCTGATCATCAGGCTTGAAAGTTTTAACTTAAGCCTTACCATGATCCCATTTCAGGACTGCAGGAGTTTAGAGTGGATTAGCAGATATATGCATGTGTGGTTTTTTTTTAATCTCTAAACACCCGTAGTAGGAGCATATTCCAATATAGCATTTGATTTTAAAATAATGTAGGTACTAAAGTAGATTCAATCCACATCTGCCAACATGGCTCAGAAATAAAAATAAATATGACTCAACACTGGGACAGGTAATCTTATATTGGGTAAAATTATGTTTTTTTTTTTTTCTTCTATTTGGAAAAAAAAAAGTTAAATTCTTTGGAACTATGATAAACCTTGAAATCTTTAAGGACATTTACTTGTCTTTTGTGCTGCTACTAAGGTTTGGGGTGTGGTTTTTTTTTTTTTTTCTTCCCTGCTCTGTCTGGGGAACCTGCCAGACAGAAGTCTCTTTCCCCATCAGGAGGATTTTTTGCCCTGCTCAACATCTCTCTATACTATTCCACCTTCTTTGGGAGTACTCTGCTAAAGCTAAAAGACAATATAAAAGCTTGAAATATTTTCCTTATAGCAATAACTGCACACTGGTGTTTCACACAGCTGTAAATCTTGTATCAGATTTTTTCTTAAAAGTTTTTGTATTGAATAACTATATGGGCAAAATATTAATTCATTTCAGCCAACCATTCTATAAATATGTACCAATATGAAACAATACATTCTTCTGAACAGCCCTAACCCTAAACATGCTCCTTGTTGGCCCCCCAATTGTACCATATGGTGTTTTACAGATTGCAGGAAGGGGTTGAGTTAAAAGCTGTTTTTATCTGGTTTTGGTACAGCACTGGGTATATGATAAGTATTTAATATTGATGGTAAGAAAAAACAGGCTACCACATTTCAAATTAAAACAATTGAACCAGGTCATATCTTGGATATATGGGCTCTTAGGACTATACTTGCTGATGTGAATTTCTGTCTTCCCACAAAAGTTCATCCAGTTTTCACAGGGTACCAGTTTATTAACCATTCCCTAATACACAGTGTAGATGGCAGGTGCTAGAGTCTTTGTCATTGTGCCCCAAGGCTAAGGCACTCTGCCTGAAGATATTAGAACAGCCAATTTTATCTGTGTTTATAAAACCAGCATTTCTATTTTCTCATGTCTTCCAGGTAGCCAGAGTGAGCTCTGTAATTCTTTTTTTTTTTTTTCCAGACTCATGGGATATTAATAATATGAAGTTATTTTAGACATTTATATTACGTTGCAAAATTTTTTAAACTTATCATATACAGTGTGCAGGGAAAAGGGGAAGCATAAGCAAAAAAAATAGAAATCTCTTGGTCCATCGGGTAAATTTCAGTACAATATACGAGCATTTAGCCACACAAGTCCCATTAATGTTAATGGTCCCAAGCTTTCTTTTATTCATCACAGCACTGATTGCACTTGGTCAGCTCTTTATCAGTTTGAAATATTGACAGTAGGAGGAGGCGTTCCCTTAGCCAGGCCTGACTGTTGCAGTGCTCTTTTAACTTAGCCATCCTGCAAATGCTCCTATAAATGGATTTATTTCAGCAGATCCAAAATACATCAACCAGATCATCTTACCCTGGTGCTAGCCCCTTTGCATTAGCTCCAGTTTGCAAGAGCATTGATTTTAAACATTGATCATTACTTATAAAGCACTCTATAGTTTTGCACTGTCTTGTTTCTTAAACTAACTTGTTACCTGTGCTACTGCTAAAGTCATGTGTTTATCTTGTTAAGAAGTGATTATTTGCTCTCTGTGATTCTGATTATGATTTAGATTATTAAACAAGGCTATTCCCTGAAAATGTTGGCTACAGTAACTCAAGGTTTCTAAAATTTCTGCTATGCTGCTCCACTTTTCCTTCAGTAGTCTGTATGTCTACTTCAAATGTCTTTCAGTGCTTTCTGCAAATTATATTATGCTTACTGTAGTTAATTGCAGAAGAGATTTTTCTTTTTTGATCATGTTCTTGTGGAGTACTTTTTGTTTTCTGTGTTGGAAAAACAGTCTTTACTTTGTTTTAATTGTGGCAAAACCAGGCTTTTGGGTGTTCACGCCTCTGCTTTCTGAATGTTTTTAAGGTGTCTTTCTCTGCTGTCCTATAAAATTTATGCAGTAGTGTACAAGGAAGTAGTTGTAACATAAAATATTTCTTTATACCAAGCGAGGGGGGGAACTACAGAAATACATTGCTGTTCTATTGTTTAGTTCAGAGAGTTGTTAGACAGATGGCACTCCTCAGTTCAGTATAGAATCATATTATTGGGGAGTTTGGAAAGCAATACACTATACTTCAGGAATGTGGAAAAAAAAAAAAGAATCCAAATTTGACCTGATAATTCGCATCTAAGCCTGTCTATTTAAAATTCCTTGTTCTGGCCATGCTTACATGGACGCAAATTGGGATTAGTGTTGTTATTCTAGGGTAGTTAGAGTTATAACAACTGATTCTTAGAGTGAAGTGTGTCCTCATATGTTCTCCTGAGTAAAGAAAAAAAATTGGTTAAATCATAAACAGTGCCACATTTGTATATAAAGCATATTTTCAGGCTTGGTAATTAATAGTGCTTTCTTATTCTGGTTTACTTTAAAAGTTTCCTGATTTACTAAAAATGAAAGGTTGCCAGGAGAGGTGCTGCCACTAACAGAATGAATTCTCTTTCTTTTGTAGTAAATAGTGGGAATTTTGGAGTAGTGGAGTTTTAGCCCTTGGGGGATTTTATTTTATGTGTTTTCAAGTTGTTCAGTGACTTGCTGCAGAGACAAGGAGGGAGGAGGGGGAATCTATTTACACAAATTACAGTCTTTGTTCCCATCAACCTTCATAATTGGATGAACAAAACGAAGGCTGGACTGGCAGGTACAACTATCCCATGTAATGTCTTTTGTGTCAGAAACAAATTATTAAGTGAATTGTGGAACCTAGGGCAAAACCTTGTTGTGGGAAGATTCAAGGAGGGGGTGAGGGATCGGTGTGTTTGAGAATGTCTGCCGCTGCGAAGGCTTACTGCATTGTAGAAGGAAGAGAGAGTTTTATCTTGGGATGAAAGTCATCCCTTCCATGAAAGTTTTGATACTATTCAGAGTGAGTTCCTTTACACACAATTTGCACATTTAATTATTATGTTTTGGAGGTTTTATTCAGTATTTTTTAAAGATGAAATGTATTACAAAGACACTGCCTCTGTACTCTAGCAGATGTTTCTCCCATTTATTTTCCTCGTTTGGGATTCTTTGATCTATCTTCTTTTATATTTTTCTCTCCTAAATTGTTCCAGTTCAGTGATCAAAATCTGCCAGCTTGAGCTCCTTATTCCAAACCCGTGTTAGATTGTCACATTAGCATAATTAATTTTTTAAAAAATTGGGATATTCCTGTGTAAACTTCATTATGCTACTGAGCTGCATGTGCTAAGGGGGGAAAACAAGCTGAATGGGAATCCTGGGTGAAGCAAAGACCGCATAATTGGTTTTATGCCAGACCTTCTGCCTTTCACATAGGCAGGAAGGGGCCAGGGAAATGTCAGAGGTGGAAATCTGGGCAATGCAGTTCTCCTGCAGAATTGCAAAGTGCCTGCCAACTGCAGCCAGCCTGAGAAATGGCCAGTGCTCAAGGCTGCTTTAAGACAGAAATGCCCAGTTCTCCTGGTGTTATAAACCAGCAACTGAAATCTTCCGACACCTCAGAGCCTCAGCATACCTACTGCATGTTTAGGGGAGGAAATATGTTGATGGCTCACAAGCAGTCCCTCCCCGGAGCTCTTTCTATGGGACAGGGCTGAGCGGGGATAGGGTTTCAGGGTACTCTGGAGTCAGCCTTGATAGTCCAATACTTCCTTTCTACAGCAGTTTGGGATGGGGATTAACTGGCAGTCCCCGTGCCTGAAAGCCCTGCTGTCAGCAGCGTGGCACAGCGGCAGCATTCCGACACCCATGTAGCTGAGAGCCAAATACCGTTCAAGAGCCCTTGGCCAGCTTTCCTCTTAGGCTATGCCATTGTACACTGGCCGTGCCTTGCTGCTGCAATTACACAGTTCACCCTTTTAGTAGCAAAGCACAGTTTGGATTGAATTTTTTTATAGAGGCTTTTTTTATTTAGTGTTTTTAAGTGCATCTAGAAATCAGCGTTTTGCATTGTTAAGGATGAGGTGAGTAATTTTCCCCGCTTACCCTTACATCGCCCTAGCATCACAAGTGAAACTTTAGAGCGATCCGTGGGAGTTAAGTGGCTGTCATTTGAATCCTCAGGCAACACGGGACAGAAGGAAAAAGGTGACTTGGAGCCATTGTTACAGCACATGGGCCAGGGCTGTTGCTTGTTTTGTTCTGTTTTGAATATGGGTGTCTTTCCATGAGGCATTACAAGTGGTGAAAGCACAAAAATGGCCACGCTGGAAACAAAAGAATATAGCCTCACACTTCTTAGTAATGTTGGAGGTCCAATCACCCACTTTTTGGTTTAATCTATTACAATATTGTAATCAATCATGATTTTCTGTGTTGACAAAAGTCTCATACTTTGAGAGAAAGGGAGAGCAAGAAGAAAGAAAAAATTATCAATTAATTTTGCAGAAGAGGAGAAATTTCCATATTACCATCACTCAGAATTAGTCATATATTTTGTAACCACTCATATTTTAAGGAATAATGTAAAAATCAACACAAAGGCAGGCTACAGCAAAGTGGTCTTTAATTCAAGAATCCCATAAGGAATTAAAAATCTGCAGAGATGACATAGGATCAATTGATAACTGCCTGACAATATCACAGTATATGGAGGCTGAATTACATCATGCTATGTGAAAGAAACTGTTAAGGAAAGCATTTTCAGTGTTGTCCTTATTTTATTTAGATTAATACAATTGGTTGAATTTCAAATCTTTACATGGCATTGTCCTTATTTTATTTAGATTAATTGGTTGAATTTCAAATCTTTACATGGCTCTTTTGTATTAGGAACAAAAAGTTGACAGCATCTGTCCTAAAGAATTTACAGCCCAACTGTAAGACAGGATGGACTACACATACTGACAGCATCTCCCCTAAAGAGTTTATAGTCCAACTGTAAGACAGGATGGACTACACATACGTAGAAGTCAGCAAAGGGAAATTTTACGGAAGTTATTCTTTTAATTGTTGTGCCTTGGCAGTTTAATTTATTCCTTGTTTCATGTTGCAGTTTAATTTACATTGTGCAAACAGAATTATGACAGCATTTAGTAAATGTTATGTGCTATATCAATTTCCTGTCATTATAGTTTTCGATATTCCTCACTTTCTCATTTGCCTCAAGCTGAATCTTTGTGTAAATTATGCCCTTTGTTGAAGCCCTTACAGCTTCAGTGACATGGCTATTCATACCATGGAAATGTCTTTATTCATGCTTATTTCTGGATCACCTTTTCTACTGATTGCACCAGTTGGATGTAGTTCAGAATTTAGAGATATGCCTAGTTTCCAGACATGGCAGCACTCTGAAGCACCAATAGATATCGCTGCTGGTGCTGTTTTGCATATCAGTTAGCTTACTACTTTTTCATTTGCATCCTGATACACATTGAAAAATCTCAGCTCAAATCCTCAGCTGAGGAGCAGCCAGCCTGCCTGGGTAGGAGGAAGACGATGCCTCTGTGTTCCTCTAGCACCAGCATTATTATGTGCTGTCCCGGTTGCCCAGGTGGGTGACTGCACACAGGACTTAATGTAATATCTGGCTGTATCTGCCCCCTGCGAGGTGTGTGTGTCACGTTAGCTGTATTACTGGGTATAGTACAGGAGTTTTTCCCTGTCTGCCACATACCGCTGCGTTGCTTTCCTGAAAACCAGAGGAGGGGGGAGGGTTTGAGTTGTATTTATCACTCTGAAATTATTTCATAGTGTGCCTAACTCTTATGGTGAGTGCAGGGGTTTGATTCTTGGGAATAAGCCAGGCTAGAAATTGATGACAAAACCTCCACAGCTGGCTTACTGCGCTGGGTCGTGTTTGCTGTGGCACATTCTTTACAGAAGCTGGGCAGAGCAGAGGAGGTTGGTGAATTTGGTGATTATGGCCTTAATGTATGATAAATAACATGAAATCCCCTGTTTGATTACTGGGCCTTATACTTACAGTGGCACACCAGGAAAGGAAAAGGAAATGAGAACAGCAGCTGATGCTGAGCACCTGCTACAGGTGGTTCTCCACTCCCTCCCCAGTTCTGTTTTCCAGAGCAGTCCAGGGACTGTGACTGCTGTGCGCATGAGAAACTCTTCCTTCTATGCATTTGGAAACATAAGTGAGAGTAAGCAGGGGCCATACATATGCTAAAGTAATTTCTAAGAGACAATTCCTAGATTTCTTAGCTTCCAGCGCAGACTTGCCTCTCTTTTCTGCATACTGTAGATTCTGCATAGTGGTTCACTTTTACGGTAACAGAGACAGCATGTTAGCTTTCTCCTGTTGACTTTCATGCCTCTAATCACACGGTCATTTAAAGACAGCAGGGCCAAGGCCGCCCTTCAGGATAACCGCTACCCGTACACATCCAGGGCAAGAGAGGACTGAACTTTTCTATTTCCATTCTGTCCTGATCTGTAAGGGTGGTGCTTTCACTGAAATGGAATTTGAGGTGTTGAAGACAGTGTTTTGGTAGCTCTGGATCATGTTCTCAGTAAAATATTCTGTGTAAGTGCCAACAAGTGTTTGGATGTGTTTTCAGTGAACATTTCGTGCCAAACCCCATAAAGCACTTGATTTACAGAGTGTGCAGTACCTAGGTACAGAGACACATGGATAACAGAACAAAGTGTGATGGAATATTATTAACTCTTTCAAAGCAGGACCTGCTGCACTTTCAAGGCACAGGAAATATCTTAGAAGGCAATGGCTGAACCTTTCCAATCACCTGAATTGGTGGAGGATGAGGAAATAATGGTTCACTGTCAGCATGGTATATCTAGCACACTCTTCTGTAAACGTGAAAAAAAGTGAGTTTGCTCTCTACATATAAAACTTGCATCTGATCACTCCGTTGAAATACTTTTGTGAACTTAGTTCAGGCAAATATAACCAGTTTTAGGCTTCCTCTGGAAAAGGTCATTATGTCAATGATAGGGGAGATACTGTCACAAATATTACTAGATGAAAACATCATATATTGCTTTCCATTCTTAATTTGCCAGTTTTGTTGCAGTTTATTGATCTATCTTAAAACTCCTGCATTAACTTGCATATGTGGTTAGCTTTTCTTATAGTTCTACCATGAGTTGCATTTGTTGCTGAGTTGGTAACTTGAAACTATGCCTTTTGCTGAGTGTTTGCTCTGCGGTGTTGTATTTCTGTCTAAAAGGGTTTTTTTTTTTCTTTTCTCCTCCTTGTTCCATTTCCATTTTTATCCTGTAGTACTCCTCAAAACACTCATTAGCTTATTTTAGTTATTCTTCTGTTTCGTGTATACATTGTCTAATCAATAATCTTCCTCACTTGCTGCAGGATTTCCACCTTGCTCTGCGCCAGCTTCTGCGATGCTGTGTGATGGGGTCCGCCTTGGCTAGTGCACTGTTGTCTGAATTTGCTGTGTTTCAGATCATTACACTGACTTTAATTTTGATGTATTTGCATTTTACTCAGTTCTAGTCACACTCTTTTCCCCTGATCAGTTAAATTGCTCTCTGTGCGGTGTTACATTTGTACTACTGCTGGAAACACTGACTAAAGGCTTATAATTGAAGTGCTATTTACAGCTGCTGACCTCCAGCTCATTTCTGATTTCTGTGTGATGTTGACCTTTTATAGATTGCACTGTTGTAAATCTTTGAAGTGGTTCTTCATGTCATCATATTTCTAATGATTATGATTTGCATTACATTAACACCTAGAAGCCTCTCCCACCTTACCCTTGTTGCATAAGATGACCTTTTTTTATGCGCTAATTCACATACGGGTAACAGAATAGTGTTCTTTCTCTGAAGAATTTATCCTGAAATAAAGATGAATGCTTGCCTCTGTTCCCATACTTTAAATATCATAGTCTGAATCCATGAAATTGCTCAGAAAAGATTCTTACTCCTAGAAACTATTTTCTTCCTTTTATAACAAAATCAGAACCTGTTGAACTTCTTTGCAGCCTATATAAAGATAAATAAAGATTACAGGTATTATTTGGAGAGGTTGCATTTGAGTAAAATTTTCTCAAATTTTGTTCAAGTTGAACAAGAACAGCAAGGAAAGCATTAGCTAAATGTTGGGCTGATCGTTTCCTCTTTGTTCCTATTTCCCTTAAATATTAAGAGCAACAGAGAAACAAACTTGCAGCTGATCCTTACCCCAAGCAGGACTTGAGTCCTGGACTTTAATGATTACAGTTATTATTTCTACTCTGGTAGCTGTGCTCTGAAAAAATGATGCTGGTTGGATGTATGCCTGTTGTATACTGTCCGGATGTACCCACGCAAAAGACAGTTATGAATTGTGTTCCTAGGCTTGCTTAATAAATGAATTTGACTCAGGACACTAGTTTCTTTAATGGTTGTACTACTTAAAATCTCTGTGTAAACAACTGGATGTTGACTGTCATGGCAGAGGAAAGCTAACAGATAATGGTATCATCTGCATCTCTGTATCAGGTTTCACCCTGGTCTCTCACATATTTTTTTCTTCATTTATTTATTTAGACAAATCTAAGTAGTCACACTATATAGTTCCTTTTGGGCCTTGCTAAACTCTCAGATGCTTCTCGTGTCAATATTTTGCAGATTGTCATTATGACATTTCTTTTTCAATGGGAAATTGTAAAGTGCCTGCGATAAGGTACATCTTTGCTTTGATCTGCTTCCCTTTTACTTTCCTTGAATGCTGACGTGTTTGTGTGTTTAGTGTGTGTTGGAAAGCTTCTCTGCTCCCTATCTGCCTTTCCTAGACAATCTCGTGCTTTTTTCCATGGTATAAAGAACTGATGAGACAGGTCTGGAATCCCGTGGTTAATTTTAAACTACAGTTATAGAAATGCAGAACAATATTACTATGGACTGAGAATCTGCTCTTTAGGCAAGTCTTGCGATGTTCTGCATAATATGCAGTATTTGGAAAAGGTTGCACTAATACCCTTTTTTGGATATATTAGTGTTTCTTGAAAGTTAGTAAACATCTAGTGTCTAGGTAATTTTTCTGAATACATGCAGGCATTTTGCTGGTTTTATATACATTTGAGGCTATGGAGAACAAAACAATAACAGATTTTTCAAACATTACAGAACTTCACCTAAGTGATATTGGCCACCATTCTTCAGGAAGGAATATGGAGGCTGGGCTTTTAAATTATGGCTCTTGGGTAACATACCACAGTCATTGGCTGAGTACAGGCTCAAGGTCTCCTAATTTTGAATGTCTTGATTTAACCTCTAAGTATTACGCTATTCCTGAAAAGCATCACTCTCTAAGTGAGGGGATAAAGTGCTACTAATACATCAAATCTTATCAAATGACTTTAAACTTATCTTAGCTTTCTTTTCACCAAGGTTTGCTGTAAATCTTTCTTACTAGGGAGTAGCAGGCCTTGTGTCCTTGCTAAAAGGAGAAGATTGATTTACTATATTCGTATGGAACCAGCAGTTTCCTATGAGTATGAAATAATGAATTGGAATATCCTATAGCTTCTACCCCTGAGCAACACTTTGGGAGACCTTAAAGACTGGAATCTGTTACAGAAGTCCATTTGATAGAAACTTATAAATGTATGTCTTCTGCATAGAATAGCAGCATAACAAATCTTTTAGTATGTGCAGTATTCTTGTTCTTTAAATACTTTAATTGATTGTTCATTGGGCTCAGTCAGCCAAAAGTGGAGAGAAACTTTGTACAGAGATCATTAGTTTTTCTCCATTTAAAGATTAATCATGAAGAGCTCTGGCTCTTTAATTCTGTAATTTGTATATTTAATGGGCTGCTGCAGAATCTATGACAGTAATTAGCATAGCCTGAAAACTCATTAATACGCAACAACATGATTAATGCAGCATTAATGCAAACATGACTGAAGTTATTTGGGTTATGTAGTAAGAAGATTAAAGCTAAAATGTCCTGTTTGTTTTACCAGTAGTGGGTATAATGGGGTAGCAAGCAAAATAAGAAAAAATAGGTATCAAATTAGTCATTTTAGTGTAAAAGTAATACTCAGTTCTCATCAAGAGGATTTGGGGTTTTGCCTGATG
>NW_010107758.1:0-560 GCF_000699245.1 Pterocles gutturalis
CATGGGGTCCCGCTGTGCAGGGTGGGGGCTGAGACCCATGTCCTGGGGGGGGGACACACACACACACATGCTGTCCCCAGAGCTGGTGCTGGGGGTGCAGCTGTACCCAGTGTCCCCAATGTCCCCGGTGTCCCCACTGTCCCCAGAGGTGGCGGTGGCTGTGCAGGTGCTGCTGTACCCAGTGTCCCCAATGTCCCCGGTGTCCCCACTGTCCCCAGAGGTGGCGGTGGCCGTGCGGGTGCTGCTCTATGCGCTGATCTTCGCGCTGAGTGTCGGCGGGAACGTGCTGGTGGTGGCGGTGCTGGCGCTGAACCGGCGGCTGCGCACGGTGACCAACGCCTTCCTGCTGTCGCTGGCACTGAGCGACCTGCTGCTGGCACTGTGCTGCATGCCCTTCAGCCTCGTCCCCAGCCTCATGGGCACCTTCGTCTTCGGGGAGGCCGTCTGCAAGATCGTGGCCTACCTCATGGGTACGGGCGGGGGTCCGGGGGGTCTCTGACCCATGAAGGGAGGTCTGGGGGTGGCTGACCCACAAGTGGGGTTCTGGGGGTGGCTGCCCA
>NW_010107759.1:0-467 GCF_000699245.1 Pterocles gutturalis
GCTGAAGGATTTGGTGTATTTGTTGCTGTGTGCTTGGGCCAGTTTTATGTAGGGCAGGATCATGAGCTCTAGCTCAACTTCTGCAGTATTCTAGGAAAAGCAGTCTGGAGATCCCTGGCAGATGCTTTTCATCCGTTTGTTTGGGTTCTATTTATTTATTTTCTCTAACTTTTCTGATACAGAGCTGGAACAACACATTTCTGAAGATGGGAAAAGAGCTGAATATCTGTATTGGGCTTAATGAACTCACATACAAATTTTCCCAGGGCCAAAGGAGCTTTGGGTTTAGTTGAGCAGAAGAAAATTCAAGCAACTTGGGAAGGCTTGAGGAAGGTGGGATCCTTCATGGAAACGGGGACTCTTGTCTGAAGTGGAGACATGGGAGGAGCTCAGGGACCGTGGTGGAGTCTGTAATTAAGTAGTTTCAGGAAATCGGTCGTCAACGGTATTCATAGAATCACAGAATG
>NW_010107760.1:0-9381 GCF_000699245.1 Pterocles gutturalis
CCCTCTGCAGCCGGGGTATGTAAGCGCCTGTCCCGATGAAGGGCAGTGGTGAAGTCCCCGGAGGCCGTGCAGTGCCTGCGCCCAGCTCAGGCTTAGCCAGAGGAAGGCCGTGACCCGCTACAGGGATGATGTTCTCCTGGCAAGCAAGGGCACGGGCCGTCGGTCCCAGCCCGCAGAGGTGGTAACAGGGCAGGAGCACAGCGGCACGCCCGTGACGCCTGCGTTACTCACGGGGGACAGCAGGCACAGTGTTCACCAGCCACGTGTGTGTAGCGCCTGCCATCTGCCCAGTCATCTGCCCCCGCGAGATCCCATGGCTGTGGCTCACGGGACACGGCGTGAACATGGAACAAGAACAAGCTGCTATTGAATTCGAACAAGGCTGGCAGCCTTCAGCCACTTCTTAAAATAAAATGAAAAGACATTTTAATCACTCTGTGCTGGCATTTTTCCAACGGTTTTTCCTCATCTCTTCCCTTCCAAGAAGGCTCAATCATTATACCATCTACCAGGAGCGCCTTCTCATTAGCAAACATCCTCCACCTGCCTGCGCTGGGCTCTGCCTGCCTCCCCACGCACGGCTCGGTCCCTTCTTTGGAAAATGCTGCTTTAAGGGTTTTATGACTTTTCTTGATGGGTTTGGCTAAGAAAGAGGAAGGTTTGGTGTATATCCTTCAGGAGGAAACAAACCCGTAAGAGATCCCTCCAGGGACAGAGCGAGGAGGCCACATGCACAAATATGTTTCCAGGAGCTCAACTTTCACACTCAGTGGTGTCTGATAAGGGCCATCTCATTCTAGAGAGAGAATTTGGAAGCGAATCTGCTGCTACCAGGCTCTCACAGACCAGTGCCTGTTCTGTGTCATCAGAAATGAGGCAGCTGCGGTAAGATACTCAAAAAACCACATATTCTTCTAGCACTTGGTCTTATGGTCTATGAACATCAATGAGTGACATGTGTTGGATAAGGTGGTATCTTAATTGTCCAGCCAATACAGGCTGCTTATAAACCTCACCTTATGGAGTCTTTGCACATATTTTAAGGAAAACCTATAGATCTTCTGTGGTATTTACTCTGTCCACACTGGTGCCAAGACCAGTGGTGTTTCCAGAGATCTCGTTTTCACAGGTCATTCCTGAGGGGCTCCAACTTGTCCCTCTGTTGCTCAGACTCTTGGCTCTTGGTGTTCATTCCCGTTGCTGCCCTGGGTAATTTTGGCCAGTCCTTCTATGCCTCACAGCACTTCCAGCCTTGAGTGCTGCATCTGCTTCTGCAAAGTCTGCCTTGCAAGTCTTCGTTCATCCAGCAGTCATGTGTTGGCAGAAGGCATGGCCCTATCTAAATCAAAAAGCATTGCAAAAATTATGTCTGTTTTGCTGGAAATTTTGATACTTGAGTAAACCAGAGGCTTCTGGATAAAGTCAAAACCTCAGACTATTTCTGGTAGGGGTTTTTTTTTGTGAAGTGTGCTGCGTTCCATAGTATTTATTGCACTTGTGTGGTACGGTGAAGCACGGTTCTGATTCTGGTCTGCAGCCAAATTTTGCAAATCTTTTATGAAATAGAGAATCATCTTTCTCAGATCACTAATAAACCACTTGGAAAGAATTGGGGGGGAAAAATACCCCCCCCCCCCCCAAATGTACAGCAAGGCACCAGCAATCCTATTCCTGTAACACAAAAGTTAAAATTGTTAAAAAAAACAACCCACATATTTAAATTGTAAGACTAAAGTGAAATGAAGGTATCAGGCAGAGTGGGAAAAAGAAAAAGCATTAGAACTAGCTGAGGTTTTACTTGGAAACTACTTCTATAAATGACTTAAGTTCAAAAAAAGCTGTAGATGTGAAACAATAAAATATTACCTGGGCCCCCATTAATAAACCAAGCCAAATCAATTACTTTTCTGTCTATAAGTCATGAGCAATTTATAAAGCATAAAGTGAATGAACAGAGGCACTTATAATAAAGTGTTACCACTTCAACAACATTATTATATACAGCATCCAATATCTGGAGCTAGGAAGCAGGTGCCTTTCTTCACAGCAAGTTGCCATTACCAAGAGTAGTGATCGTATCAAGGCTACTGTATGTTTACTGGCTGCATAAAGACAATTAATATCCCCACACATAAACAGTTACCAGTTTATACAGCATATTTCTAAATTAAAAGGATTAAAAATCAGAGTGCTGCTCTCACAGCAGAAATGGCTCAGCAATTGCCCCAGGAAAACGCGTGTGCTGGTTAGTGCAGCCAGGAGTGCCCAGGCTGCAGAGGGGGAGCCTGAGCAAACACCACCCTTTTGGGGAGTGTAAAATTGAAGCTGAACAGGCATCAGATAGAGATATGTAAAATGGGGAACTACAACTTGCTTTCTTCTGCCTCCCCTTGCTCTTCCAGCAGTGCACGTGCTCTAGGACTTTTCTCTTTTTCAGTAACTTGGTGGGTAGTTCCGTGGACTGGTCCCTGCAGAGGAGAGAGCAGAAATTTGGGGTGGTTTAGGTAATGTTTGCAGTGTGGGTGTAGGCGGCCAAGATGGATAACCTCTCAAAGCCCCTTCCAGGTTGTCTGGACTGGTAGGATCACAAGCGTAGAGATGCATGACTGCAAGGGTTTGCCAGCACAGGGCCTGGGCTGTGTGCGTGCAGATGTGTAGAAGAGCCAGGGACCTCAGATGTATTCAGTAGCTTTTACCAGGAATGTCTATGACCAACTCTACCATCTATTTGAGAAGATAAAGTTTTCTTCAAATGCCATGGTTGCTTATTGTGATGAGAGGGCAGAAAACAAAGCTGTTTCTTTTGTGTAAATATATTTTTAGCAACAGGACATAATAAATTTGTCCAAGTCTTGTACTTGCTGTGAAAGTATATTCCTGTGCTAGTCTCGGGTGTGACACTGAGCAAGAGTGATTTACAAAGGTTCATAGCAGTGACACTATGGTCTTGCCAAGAGAGCAACTGGTGCTTTCTGCTTTGCCAGCATGTCAGGGACTGCATGTGGACCTCGAGCCACAAGGCTGCCCTTTATGTCTGTGGCTGTAGAAATAGGATAGGGCCATCTTTGCCCCTGGGGCTGCACATCCTTATGGAGAGCACAAGATTCAGCATGAAAGACTGTGAAGATGCAGTCCCTGCTGATCTTGCGTGCCTGCAGCCTTGGCACTTTGGCACATTGCACCAATTCCCGAAGGGATAAAGGGCAGAGGGCACCCAAAGGGAAAGTAGCACAGCTGCAAGAAAGGTGATGGTGTGCACACAGCATATGGCGCTCCCTCTTTTCCACCATTCCTCTGAAATATGCTGCGCTTCAGGAGAAGCCCAAGCCAGAATTAAAGATTTACTTTGCTTCAGCTCCAGAGCATGCAGCTTCACGGGCTGGGTGGGGTTGCTTCTTCAGGGGCTCTCCAGCTCTAGGAACAGTCCCCGCATGACTGGCTCCCAGTTCCACGCAGAGGAGGGCTGGCCTCCCCCCGAGACAGGGCTGCCAGCTGCACGGCTGGTGAAATATTGCCACTGGGCTGCATACTCCCCCCATCTACCCCCAAGTCTCACAAAAACAAACTGGAAAATCCCACGCGAAACATTCCTGATACAGAGCGGGTCCCAAGGCTGCCAAATGGAGAGTTTAAGACCACCTGCGAGTCACAGAGCAAGGGGGATGCCTTTGCTGAACTGAGAGACATGAGTTTTGAAGAAGAAAGCTATCACCCTAGGCAGGGGCCATGTGTGTGAGCAGCGGATCCCTCACAGGCAGGGCAGTGGCCGACAGCATGGTCCCTGGGATTGCCCTCCTGCCTGCCCAGGAAGAGCTGCTGCTTCATTCTTCTCTTTCTGGCTGTGCTTATACTTGGGGATTTGGCCTGTACCTCTCCCCCTTGGAGAGGTTTTGCACTTGTTCACCTCCAAGTTCCTAGGTCAGTGCCCAGAAAAATACGGCTAGCAAGAGGTCAGTGCAGCACACATGCTAAGGCTTAATGAGAAGGGAAAAATATTAAAATATTTTAGCTGGGGTTTTTTTTTGTATTATTATTATAGGACTGTGATAGTTGGATTAGATAAACTAACACTGTGACAGCACTACCCCACAGCCACAGGTTTTAACAAAACTTACCCGCAGAGCTAGTGCGAATGAGGAAACTCCACTGAATCTCCAGACTGTTCTTTGGGCAGCTTTAGCTACTGACTCACCCGCATGACAGCAGAAAGGAGTTACTCACAGTTACCTGTTCTTCCAGGTGCTCATCTTACTCCACTGATCGAATCACAGGAAAACAACATCAAACCAGTATTAACCTTACAGGGCATAAATACGGGACCAGAGGAGGGAGAACCAACCAGCTGCACCCCAACCTCCTTAATCTCTATCAAAGATTCACACATTCAGTCTTGGAAGGAAGGTTAAAAGTGTTCATCTACACATGGCAGCATCTCAGGCTTGTATGATCAACCCCACGCTGTTGCCCTGTGAGAAGCAAAGGGGACCATGTGTCCCCAGACCCAATGCTGACTGGCTGGGCATGATCCTCACCTGTGCCTGAAAGGGGGTTCCCTGCAGCATCAGCTGTTGGCTCCCAGCATCATACTGGGAGAGAACATCAGGTGAACACGGGCCTCATACGTTTGAGCGGTGATTTGGGCATACAGGCTGCCTTCTGTTTCTGGGGAGCAATGACCCATTGCTTCAAACCCACTTTACTTTCCACACAAGGGGATGTGGAGAGCAGGCACTCTGGAGAATATTATTCTTTGAGGCAGCATCAGCTGTTGGCTCCCAGCATCATACTGGGAGAGAACATCAGGTGAACACGGGCCTCATACGTTTGAGCGGTGATTTGGGCATACAGGCTGCCTTCTGTTTCTGGGGAGCAATGACCCATTGCTTCAAACCCACTTTACTTTCCACACAAGGGGATGTGGAGAGCAGGCACTCTGGAGAATATTATTCTTTGAGCTATTTCTCCTCATCTGCTACTTAAGCCAAAAGGGAAATTTACTCTGAGTGTGAGTAGCAGAGACTGATCAAATGGTTCCTTCTGCCACTCCAGTCAAGCAGGTTTAACATTGCGCAGGGGGGAGCAGCTCCCAGAAATGTGTCTTAGGCAGCCAGACCATCCACCCCTGAGAGCTCTCCAGCCTCAGAGCCCGCTGCATAGGGGGTTACTCTGTGCCTGCCACTGCCTCCCTCCCATGAGATCACTGCAGGCTTTCAGAGAAGCTCAGAATCAGCTTTCACCAGTTATGCACATGGGTCCACAACTCCTGCTCAGCTAAATACCTGTTTGGGAGAGTGGTGGGACGGTAGTGGACAGAAACAAGCTCTCCCAAACTGTTAAAGACTGGTTTTGGTTTTTCTTCCCCTACCTACCTTCCATTTTCCCTCCTCTTCTGGCTGAAGGATAGGGGCTGCAGATTTTTTAGACATAATGTTTTAGTTGCTGTTTTGGCATACTCATGTTCATGTTTCCAGCCCATTGCACTGCTAAGAAATCGTTCCGTGTGCAGGAATGTTTGTGTAATCAAAGAGCAGTATTTTTTAAGAGTCAGGACTGAGCAGTTTAAAACCATAGGAGATAAGAATCATGGCTCAAGGCCTGGAAGCTGTGAGATTGGCAGAAAATGCAGAATGCCACGTTCAAGGTACTGCCTTTTTCACAGAGCCCCTGTACCAGATATTTTGCCTTTGAATTCACCCAAGATATTAAGCATGTTCTTGGGCATCTATTTGAAGAAAACAAACAACCCCCCTCCCCCTAACCCAGACAAACCCTGTTTCAGCTGTATTTCCCATGCAGGGCTGTAAAAACAGTTCAAGAAGATTTTAATGGCCCTTTCCAATTTCCAACCATAAATGGCATCCCCACAGCGGAGTGGTGCAAAAAATTAAAACATAACCTATAGTTCTGTCTGAGGCTTTACGATGACTTACTTTCTGTAGCTTCACATTTGAGGAAAGCATTTTGATAAATAGCAGGTATATGAAGGACAATAAAAATATTTTATTTTCTGCAAAACCTCAGAAGTTTTCCTAGGCAATGTTAGAGCAAAGCACTTAAGTAGGAAGTTAGTTTCTCACTGTTCCTGGAATTAAGACATGAAATATCAAATTGTGTAAAAATTACAGTAACTCCGAGAGCTGACAGCACTGAATTCAATTTCACTGCCTGCAGGTCCCTGTGCATCCTCTGTCTTTTAGCTGAGATTCTAAAGGCTTTAAGGGTGGGTGGCTGTTGCCCTTCAGCAGCACTGAGAGGACTGATGGTGTTTTCAAAAAACAAAAGCAAGTGATACTACCCTGCCAGAGGGAAAAGCAAGGTCAATCATGCTATGCAAATCAGCTCTTTGTAGGAGAGAAAAATCAAAACAGAAGAACCTACTACCCCCACAGTACAGATTGAACATGAATAAACAAACTTAATTCCTGCTTGATTTTACCACCAGAGAGGGTGAAAGAGGGGGTGCAAAAATACTTAGATGAATACAGCAGTGACTTTGGAAACCTCTCAGTGCTTGAAAAATAAACTGGTCACTATAAACACCTGCATTTTCAAACTAATAGTGTCCCCCATGCAAAAGACAGAGCTGAGAACTTCTGAGGAACTGACTTCTAAGCATCTTACTTTTTGCTGGAGGCTACGTAAGAAGTATCCTGGCTCTGAATACTGTTGCTATCCTTTTCTTGGGTTCTTTATTTTCAGTCCTTGACAGAAACCAATAATGAAAGGAAATACACCAGTGCTGAAAATTCACCTGCAATATCTCAAGTGAATAGTACTTGGGTATTTCTAAACTTTTGGTCTGTTTACTTAAAGGCTAGCTTTGCAACTTACTAGCTGATCTGTCAAACCAAGATTAATTTTAACTATGGAGCAATATTTACTACAGATCTTGATGAAATCTACACCTCACACATTGGAAGATCCTACTTAATTTCCCTGGGCCTAGGAGAATGACAAGAGCAGCAACAGGCACCCCGGCAGGTGATCACTTTTTATAGAGGCAGGAACAGCTCTGAATGGCTACACAGCAGAAGGAAACTTATGCTGGAAGGAATGAAAATATGAAATCCACTAAGCTACCGGAGAGGAAACAGACAAGTTGTTAAGGGAGATGCCAAATGCCTGGAAAATATTTCAAACAATAGCAAATTTTTACTCGATTACTCTACGCAATGTCCTAATCAGCTGAATGAAAATTATTTTGACTCCAGTGCATATTGAAAGAATGGACACGATGCCATACTCATTTTCAGTTCAAGTTTTACTCCCAATTGCACAAAGTTTGAAAAGATTTTCTCAAAGTTTGAAAACCAGCACAATAATTTTGGTTTCATGTATAAAACAGGGCAACCAAAAAGATATAGGAGTTGTGTGACTCTTCCAATGTTCATCAATAAAGTGTTGCACAACCTAATTTTATTTCATACATTGATTTTTTTTCTACATTTTCTGCTTCTCAAATTATAACTCTGTGCAACACCCACAAATATCTAAGGCTATAATATTTTGATAAAATACCATGTTATGGAAGATTCCGATGACTTAGTACAGATTACAGTCACTAAGACTTTATTCAGAAGCTTTTGAGTTCTTATATCACAAAAGACATGTTTAATGTTTACAACAAGTATTAGAAACTGAGATGTTTTTATTTCTACTATTATAAAAGTAACATAGGAGACCATTCTAAGCCATCTTCAAAATGCAGACCAATCTTTTTTTTGTATATAAACTGTACACAAAAAACAAGGCACTATACATTTTTGGATAATAAAGTATAAAGGTTGATTCGCATAGTTTCTCAAGAAATCCATGCTATAAATACAAATGCTTTGTTCAGTTTAGCACCTGAAGCAGCACTGAGAACAATTCATTACCTATTGCAAAGAGAAACTGTTCAGAATGCGTAGGAGATACATATTGGTGGTACAGCTAATTCAGTACAAGCAACTGCCATCCAGCTACTTTTCTGTAGTTTTGACATGAAAGTCTTGAAAGTGAATATATATTGCATTGTTAAATACATACTTGTTCTATGTGTTTATATAAATATAAATTCTTTGTAATCCACAAACTAACAAAATAACACTTTACAAAGAGAACTTCTTCAAAAACAAAAATGGCAAGTATTGTATATAGCCAAAGGACACCTGCTGCAGTAGCTCAAGAAACTACTGTTTAAGTGCATAGGAGAGCAGAGCTTAAACACATTACCTTTAAGAATAAAAACTGAATTCCATTTCCAAAGAGTTCTCTTGGCCTTTTATAATATTACACACCTCCAGATAGGTAGTCACTAATAACTTCAGATTATTTCTATTTATTTTGTAAATGTGGGGTACAATTCTTCTAAAGGGCACAGAAAGTGAAAACAGACATCCCTTTAGTGCTCGCTCCAATAAAACACAACTTAGAAAAGTCCTTTTGCCTTCTTCAGATTAACCTGCTTCCAAGATGGCAGTGCATTGTACTCTTCTCTCGTCATCTCTAATGCAACCTGTGATTAAAACAAGATGATATGCATTAGTAAAAGCACTTATAAGTAGCAAAATTGACAAATTACTTCACAGCACAGTTAGAGACACATGCAGAGAGTAACACAGCACCCATTCTCTCTGTACCTCAAAGTCCTGATCTGAAAGATAAATTTCAAGCTTCAGTGGATCAACTCCCTCAGGCAGAGGCCTAGCTAAGAGATCTGCTAGGGGATACACCGTTTTACACAGCTTGGCCAGCACGTCCTCTACAAGGATTATCTGATTAGAAACGTCAGCATCCTGTAGGGAGAAAAGGAAAACAGAGAACAGGATCACAGTGATGAAACCACCAACCTCTCCCATTGCAGTCTGCAGGTGGCAGGGGATCAGCGTGCGCTGCCTGGCCCATGGAGCACAAAGCTATACATCCAGGTCTGCACATAGTCACACAGCCCTGTCCTACAACAACTTCACAGCTAACAAGAGGTCTGCACTTATCAGAAGGACATCCTGTACTGTCTGAATTGTGTTTAGTCACGAAGCCAGCATTTTCTACTAAGGATGGCTGCAGAAGACTTACAAAGCAGAAAGTGTCATTTGCCTTGAGATGCCCCTCTGCTGAAGGCTTTTAAAGCAGTCAAGTGCAATTTGACTGTGACTGTTTCCCAGGTGGTGAAGTCAACGCTGGAGCTCTTGGAGCCAGGTGATCCTTTGCGGGGCATTCTGCCCCTCTACACTTTGAGCCTGGCGCACAGACCAGAACTGTACATTGCTGCCTGTTTCACATGACTGAAGTTAGCAGTTGTTCTGCTAAACTCTAACACATCTCTTTCTAAGAGATGATTCAGATAACATTTCCTTTTGTTTTTAACAAAAAAAGAATATGAGAAGTCACATGAAAAAA
>NW_010107760.1:9391-37954 GCF_000699245.1 Pterocles gutturalis
CCTCTGATATCCACACTCCCAGTCAGAATTTAGCTATGCTGTTATTTTTTTTTCCCGTGCAGACTCTGAACTGTACTTTGTAAGTTCATCCTCTAGATTTTGGGGTTTAACAGCACAAACAAGCAACATTACTGACAAAACAAGACACAATTACTAGCAACAGGAAACAGTCAGTGCAATGAAAAGATTTACCATTTCTGTAATCTCTGCGATGTCTTCCCTGTGTTCCCAACTTGGGAACATATTAGTGAAGGTCAGAGGCTCTAGGCCAGCATGAATTAGATAGGATTTTGGGGGCTTCTTTACATTTTTTCCTGAAAACAATCAAAATACAAAAAAAAAAAAAAAAAAAAAAAAAAAAAAAAGAGAAATTACAAACAGTACCACATTTTGCAATGTCACCCACTATCCAAAGCTACCTTCTTAGCATAATCTTTAACTGATTCTTTCCTGAAAAGCTGAAGTAATCTAAGGCCGTAGGAATTTCACCAGGATTTTTAAAATGTTTTAACATGTTTTTTAGTATTCTTAAATCTCCCTTTTACTGTGTCTGACCACAAATATTAAACCATGTATGCTGAAAATCCCCCCCCAGTTACTTCCTAACCCAATGTATTTCTAATCTTACAAAAACAGAACTAGAACAGAGTAAGCAGAGTGTGATGGTCTGAAATTAGCCAAATTCAGGTAGATGAAACCTTCTGGTATGCTCAGCAGAAGTGTCCTGCCAACAGCAAATAAAGCTTAAGCTTGGAGGCTTAAGTGAGAATTTCTAAACTATTCTGAACTTGTGATACTGAGGTCTAACACAACCATTTTGTTACTACAAATTCAAAGGTATGGGATCTGAAAGTTAACTGAGGTATTGCAATAGCTGGATGGTAATTACGGATGATTTTCAAAGACAGTTGTGCTTTTGTAAAACATGTATGTGTGCACACTATATAGGACATGGACATAACCCTAGTGATGCTGTATCAGATGAAGTGGTTAAAGTCATTATAGCAAGTACTGGGGAAAAAAGGCCCTATTGGTTTAATGATTTCATTCCACAAGTATTCAAAAGCACTGATAAACTCCAAATATTATTGGAAAGAGGTAGACAGGCAGTCAGGGACTGGGAGGAGCTATAATTTAAAAAAAAAATACTGTGCCTTCATCTTACTTGGATTCAAACAACTCAGTCTAATCAAATGTTTCTTCCAAACAGGCAATGGAAAAGCTGAAGATGTTGTAAAGTGAAACTAACAGAGCAACATGACACCACCTCACTTCAGAGGGCTGTAGCTTCCCTAAAAAAACTGCTTCTTGCAAAATTCTGCTATTCCCTACATTCAATCTCAGAGCATCTTTCATGCACTATGACTTCCTCCAGAGCATATAAATTCTTCTGTAATCAGAAGACCCTGTTTTCTAGTGTAGCCCCTACTCGCACTTGATGCATGTGGGCTGTCAGGCAGGAGGGTCTAAACGACCACAGCCCCCTCCTCACCATTGCCAAGGAGCACCCCAGGGAATTGATGCAACACCTGGGCTGAATGCAGAGAGCCTGACTGGACATCGTTGTTCCATTAGGTTTGCAAAACCTGAATATTACAGGTTTGGCTGTAATGTAATTTGTAATTTGGAGCAAATTCATTAGAGAGAATACGTTCACATGAAACTCAGAATACTAGAGATAAAAGCTCCGTGGAGCAGTCTATCAAACATATTAGAATGTGAGTGCTTTAAATATACAACTTATACAGGAGATTTTTCATTTGAATACTTCATTTAAGCTTCTCTTCCACATATTTTCACTGTGGTTTAGTTGTTCATTCTACCATGAACAATTCAACAAGCACTTAAAAACTCTGCATTTAAAAAAATGTGTGAATCTGCTCTAGTTGTGCCAGTTCACTCTCAGTAATTCAGCCAAGAAATAAAAGGAGAATGGCATTTACTAATATTCCAGTATAGGCAAGATGAATTTGTATGTAAGCGGAAAAACGTTTTCATTGCATGCACTCTGTCCTCAGCACAAGCCGATATCCTCACTAAGAATCACTGAAGGGCAAACTAGTTTCTTCCCTCTTCTAGTGGTCTGCAGCTCAGCTCTCCAGACTGCTGATTTAGCAAATAAAACCACAGAAAAACTTTCAAGACATTTTGAGAAGTTAAATAAGATTTATGCACAAGGAGAACTGCTAGGTATATTTGAGGGATATCCAGAGTTGCTAATCAATCTCTTTCATACCATCATGTAGTTAAACACTGCAAGCCAGGAAAGGGAAAAAAACAAAAACAAAAACAGGGGAGAGGGACAAAGATGAGGAAAGACATGGAGAGAGAAAAAGAAGAGAAAAGCATTTTAATGCTTCTGATCACTCAACTATATTCTGGTAGTCAAAATAATTGCACCAGCATTGGTATCTCCTGAAATTCAATTTCTCCACCTTGATAAGTTAACAGCACATAAAAGCTAGTCGGCCCTGACAGCTTGACGCAATGAAATTTTGAAGTGGTTGACAGAATCCCAGATAATGAAAGTGATAGACCACCACAACAGCATAGTTTGAACAGTAAAAAAACTGCTAAAGAAGTTCACATCAGCTCTAGCATAGAAATAGCACAAGCAGACATGGTCTTTAACAGTAACAAACTTGCTCTGTATCTATCCAGTCACACAGCCCAAAGCTCTTGAGAACCACCCCATGGCAAAGAGGATAAAAGCCACAACTGATGGAAAGTCGTGGCCAGTGGTAAAGAAGTGGGCACCCAGCAAAAAAAAAAAGACTTGTCCTATGATAGATATGCTAAACTTCAGACCCCTGAGGAGTCACTGAAGAGCTTTCCACTGTGCATTAAACTCGGATGCAGTAAACTCAATCCAGTGGAGAAAGTATTAATCCTTTTCCCCATCATCAAATTCAATGAAGTTCAAGAAAGTATCCAAACCTCAGCATGTGTATCTGATTTCATCTCTGCTAGGGCCAGAAAACATGATTTTCATTACCAGAAGATTACAGCACTGGTCTAGGAACACTGAGACTGGGATCTTACTTCCATCTCTCTCACTAGCCTGCAGAGCAACTCTGGGCACTTCATTGCATGAGGCTCTGTTCCTCTATGCTGACATTCACTTATGCTGTGAGGCACGTTGTATGAAATTATTTCAAAGAAATGCCACTTATTGCTCCTTCTAACTTGCAAAAACTGGCGGGGGCGGGGGGGGGGTAACCCCAGACCTTCCTTTATTCATCCTCTATCAGAAGATAGAAGGTCTGTTTCCAGCCTCACATAACCTTAGATGAAGTGAGAGGAAAGCATTATGGTGTCTCAAGGAGACTCTACCAGTGCAGAAAATAATCTAGTTGGTGTACTCTTACATGATCATCAATTGCAGCTGGAATCACTGCACAGTGAGCAGCAATAACTCTGTGTCATGGTTTAGGCCCAGATGGCAAACTCAGCACCACGCAGCCACTCTCTCACTCGTCCCAGCAGTAGGAGGGTGAGAAGAAAATACAACGAAAGGCTCTTGGCTCGAGACAAGGACAGGGAGGGATCACTTGCCAGTTATGGTAACGGGCAAAACCAGACTCGACTTGGGGGAAAAAAAAAAATCAATTTAATGTGTTACTAATCAAATCAGAGTAGGATAATGAGAAATAAAACCAAATCTTAAAAATGCCATCCCCCACCCTTCTCTTCTTCCTGGGCTCAACATCACTCTCGATTTCTCTGCCTCCTCCCTTGCAGCAGTGCAGGGGGATGGAAATGGGGGTTGTGGTCAGTTCATCACACGTTGTCTCCTCAGGGGGAGGACTCCTCACACTCTTCCCCTCCTCCAGCGTTGGGTCCCTCCCATGGGAGACAGTCCTCCATGAACTTCTCTGACGTGAGTCCTTCCCATGGGCTGCAGTTCTTCACTAACTGCTCCAGCACGGCACTCCTCCTTCCCTCACAAACATACTGCTCCAGCGCAGGCTTCCCACGGAGTCACAGCCTCCTTCAGGCCCAGCCACCTCCTCCAGCCTGGGGTCCTCCATGAGTGCAGGTGGATATCTGCTCCACCGTTACCCTCCATGGGTGGCAGGGGGACAGCCTGCTGTCCCACCACAGGCTGCAGAGGAATCTCTGCTCTGGTGCACCTCCTCCCCTTCCTTCTTTCACTGACCATGGTGTCTGTGCAGTTTTTTCTCTCAATCCCACTTCTCTCTGCTGTAGGATCCCAGCAAGGTTTTTCTCCCCTCTTAAATATGTTATCACAGGGGCGTTACCACTGTTGCTGATTCCTCAGGCCTTGGCCAGAGGTGGGTCTGACTTGGAGCTGGGGAAGCTCCTAGCAGCTTCTCACAGGAGCCACCCCTGTAGCCCCCACACCTACTACTAAAACACCACCACACAAACCCAATACATCCTGTCTTGTAGAAATGAGCATTTCTAATGGCCATCTGTTTCCCTGTGAGACTTGTTCTCAATCTTCAAAGTCTTTCCACCTCCCTCACTAAATCAAAACCCAGTTACATCAGCAAACAGTATCTTCATTCAGTCTTTTGATACACAGCAGTTTATGAAATCTAAGAGGAGCTAGACAGAAAGCATTCTGGTCTAAGAGTCTGTATTCTCAGAATTCACTTTTAGGGATCTGATGTCTGAACTATTCTTCCACAATGATAGCACAGAAGAGAAATAAAGCCTTTCTTCTGAGAATCGAGTCAGCAGAGTGTCCTGGCAATTTGGGAACAATGCTATGAGTAGACAAATGGTTTGCTGTGAAAAGTGGAAAATGTATCTTCAAATACACTGATGTTTATTGATAACATTGGGGGAGCACCCAAGTACCTTTCAGCTCAGGACAGTAAGGCATGGAAAGGTTATGACACACTCAGAACAACCAGGAACAGCAATCTGTTACCTTTGCAGTACTGGAGCACTGTCTCCATGGCGCATTTCCTGTCTGTAGCCCACCTGATTCGAGCCGATCCAGCGATTTTGTTTTCCACAGGCCACCAGCCTTGCCACAGGTACACTTCATGGTGATTGTCAACAAGGAACAGTGCTATGCAGCCAAAAAACAACAAATCCATCATCAGCCACTTACTAGTCCTCGGAATCCCCTAAACAACCCATCTTGCATGCTTGTCAGCATCAGGACAGGATCATTTAGAAGCTTACCAATACCTTTTGTTATTCATCCAGCTGAACCTCAGCTGAACTTGGATTCTCTGATATAAACAATGTATTTTTATAGCAAGCTTTTGGGATACATGTACATTTCATTAGTTCTCAGCATCTTTATCACAGAAAAATTACTGTTATTGCTTAATGCTGTAAAAGTGTCACATGCACACATTTTCACATTTTTGTGTGATAAATCAAGTTAAAAGTAATCACATTTACTGAATCAATGCCCAGTGCAGGATACAGTTATTTGATTTCTTGGTACTTAAGTATTTTAAAGCATATACCTGGCTGTGGGGCAGTGTAAAGATCCTCTTGCAAGAATGGCATGGAATTGATGACAGCAGGGTCTCTTGAAGGGTAAACATACTCAGTTGCTGAGAATTCTCCTGATGAACTACTGAGGCTGAACAGGCGGGGGGTGAAATTAAACTTTCCAGGATCTTTGAAAAACAAAAATTAAGAAGATTTCCAATAGGAAATTCCAGAGATGAATGTAAAAAATAAAAACAAAAACCCCAACTTTTAGAGTGACTGCAAATTCTCTGTTTTTTGAAAAATTGAGAAAGACAACCAGATGTCTTGCAAGACTAGCAACAGCTGTGAAGAACCTGAGCTAAAAGGCTGGCTGCCATCAGTTTGAATCTGATCCTGGCTAGTTACTATGAGCCATTTCATAACTGGCTGTTTTGCAGCTTAAGTGAAGCAAGCCCATCTGAGAGTTTACTTTTTAGCTGACAAATTTTCCACTCTCTAAACCAATTCCCCAGATACCTTTGTTGGCAGTTTCAAAGCAAAGACTGATAAGAATGCATGCAGAACTGCCTCCTAAATCCCTTCAGAAGAGAAGCAAAATGAGTTGGTAACAGTGTTAACTGTTGCTCTGTGCTGCATGAATACAGAGGGGCTGCAGAAGGGAGGGAGAACAAAATGAAACACTTGGTTTTCCAGCATTTTCCTTCTAGAACAGTATTACTTAACTCAGTAGATTTTTGGAAGCCTCTCTCTGAAGGGATCATCTCAACTACGAAGAAGTCTTTCAAAAGCTTTACATTAAATCCCACAATACTATAGAGCACTAAAGTAAAATGTGAGTGCCAAATACAGGAATGCAGGTCTACCTTGCAACATGCAATCATAGGCCTTTCGATCTCTCCTTCCTAATGCGTCCCAGAATCCCAAGGGCTCTGACCCTTCATCACATTCATGGATCGTCACCTTGCTGCTGCTGTGCAGTCCTGCCTCCAGAGGACATCTACAAAACACAAAGAAAGACAGTGAACCCAGCTTTCCTGCCCTGAAACACAGCTAACACAAACCTGCTAGCCACTTGCATTATTAGAACCCAAAAGCACCCTGCAGGCTTGTTGCAGACTTCATGTCAACATAGGCTTTTTGAAAATGATGACAAAAATTTTAAATAAACAAGATACGGAATTTCAGCAACCATTCTCGTACCATTTCTGATCACATTCCCAGAGTGAAAGAGATGCTCTCAGGAGCTCTCAGTAGGGATTCTCACTGCCTGTTTTTGTAACTACTGCTGTCCTCCTTGCACGCTTTTCCAAATTAATTTCTTCTTCCTTATTCACAAGGCTTGATTCTAATCCTCCTGTCAACTGTGATTTAGTTTGCTATCCAGATTTTGAGCATCTCCCTCCAAATGGAAAGAGGCTATGTTTTTGCAACTGTAATTAGTACAGTAGGAAGAATAAGTGCATTTGACCTTAAGTGAAAGGGATTACAGAACATGTGTTTTCCCCACTCCACTGAATCAGCTACGCATCATTCCTCCTCCTTACCAAGCATGCACATGCTGCAGTTGTACTTGGAGGACAGCTTTATTTATTTCAACTTTTCTTCAAGGCAGACTATTTTAAGTAAATTGGTAGCCTGTATAAACATCTCCAAAATATAGGTCAGACACTCACTGTTCTTTTATTTTATTGGCTGCTGTTCTTCCTACATCCTTGGTGTGAGATTGTGCTTTGCAGCCATGCCACAGGTAGATAAGAGCTTTATTTATATTGAGGACAATCATGGATGTCCGGGAACGCAGGCTGCTGCAGTGACATGCTACTTCAAGTAAGTTTCCTTCATTGGGAACTTCTCCTCGCACGCAATATAGCCTCCAGTCACCTGGAGCAGACAGGAACAGTGCAGCAGTATTATACAGTCACATGGGATTGAAAAGTCAAGACCTCTGCTCTGGAACAGCTGTTCTCAAACTGGATGAATTTCACATATGACATGCCTATACTGTCACAGAATAAACTAGCTAAGCATCAGGTTGGGTTAACACTAGTTGAGAAACCCTGTTGCAGAAAATATGTCTTCTGAAATCTTGCTACAAGAGTAGAAGTATTAAGAGGTGAAGAGCTTAACAGGGCAGAAGAGTCAAGTTTCTGCTCTGTTTCATACAGGAGAAAAAGGAGAAACAAATACAGTAGTCTTTCTATTCACCTCCTCTTCCCCTGTACACCTTAGGCACAGGAGGTAGCTTTCAGATGTGAACTGGAACATGTCCAAACTACACTTGCATATTGAAATTCAATATGAATATGTTGCAAAAAGCAATGAATGGGTAAAAAAAGCTTAGAGTTCTCTTTGGAGCAGGAGAACTGCTCATAAAAATACTCTTTTGCCCAGACTATGCAGAAAATAACATATTTTAAAGCAAATGGGCACTTTGCTTAATTAAAAAACAACCAGAACAATTTATATGCATATCAGTACAATAAAGTCAGCTTGCTCTAGGGTGACAAAATCCACTATGCTCAAAGAAACAAACTACCTTGAAATAAAGCATCGCAAAGCTGTCTCATGGGTTTCCATGGCATTCATTTCCCTCTACAGAGTATAGTAGTTGAGACTGAATTCAAAGACCTTCACACCAGATAAAAAAGGATTTTGGGGAAGAAGCTCTTAACTAACAGTAATTTACTTTGTGCATTTTCTTCTTCCTCTTCCCTTCTTCCAGCATGCACAATCATCCCTCCTTGGAAGCACTGCAGGAAGCATGGTGGTTCTTTCCCTTGAAGCACTTGTACCTGGAAATTGAAAGAACCACTTTTCATTAAAAAAAATGAAGTATACAGACTCAGGAAAACTAGACTCTGTGCATTATTTAAAAAAATCATATAGTTATGGCTACCCATGAAGATGGCTTCCCTTCTACTCTACAACTGCTAACTATTGTTTAAATTACCATATATCAGCATGCAATGGGTTTCATATGTGACCTGAATATTAAAAGAAACCTCTAGCTGGAATCCAACAATCAAGAGTTTCAGAGGATAAGGAGTACCAAATAAACTTTTAACTTAACTTAGTTTAAACTAACCATTAATTGAATTCTTTACAGGACTGGGCCATCTTGCCTGATGTTCTTTAAAACCATTACAGAGATAATGTAGGAACTGAAGTAGGTTCAAAATTTGCTGTAAAACTGGTTTATATGACAACATATATTCTTTGCTCATTAAACATTGCATTTTGATCATGAAGCTGATATAAGCAATGGCTAAATCAGCTATGTTTCACAGAATCCCACACTCTGGAACAAGTGTATTTACATTATCTCTTCTATGAACTCATGTCTTACTGGTTGTGTCTACGCTGCTGTTAAAAAAACTAATTACAGCATTATCAAAGTACAGAAATTAACTTTAAACCTCCCCTCTTGTATGCTG
Organism: Pterocles gutturalis; assembly: GCF_000699245.1. Taxonomy (NCBI): domain Eukaryota; kingdom Metazoa; phylum Chordata; class Aves; order Pterocliformes; family Pteroclidae; genus Pterocles; species Pterocles gutturalis. Next base: position 18,250 of record NW_010107760.1, read on the forward strand.
GTAACAGTCAAGCCACAGCAAAGCCCAACTCCATCTAAAGACACAGCAAGCTCCGCTGTCCTCTGAGCTTCAAACTAGCTGAATCTGTAGTTGCTAGAATATCTGCAAAACACGGCAATCTAATATGTAATTACAGAGGAAACAAACTGAAAATTTTAAATGTATTTTCATGCCTTGGTGTGGCAGAAAGCGCTTCTCCTGTTTTTAGCACTAGGAAGACAGTCCTGTTATCTGAACATGTACTTGAAGTCAAGGCACAGTTTTGTGTAACTGTGTTTCACCTATTCCTGCAGTGAGAGGAGAGAAGACATTCCCTTTCAGCCATTCTCAGAAATATCATCTTTAGAAGTAGGATTTGGGAATGACAATCCATAAAGGAGCTTATGTGTCTCTGGAAGTTAGAATAAAACCAAAAGTAATTTTGAGGTCTGGCTATTTGTACTGGCAAGAACACCTTTACAGAAGGAGAGGAGGCAAAAAAGATAATCTGCATTTACTGTTAGTGGCTATTTGAGCAGGCAAGTCTTATGAGGTCTGCTACCTGGGTCTGCAGGAAGCTTACCTGTGCTCCTCTCTCTTCATCTAGTTCTACTGTCATCAGTGCTGATGTCCCTTTCTCACTCACTGTGGAGTGTCTTCCTTGCCAAAAGAAATACACACATTTTTCTTTTCCAACAGCCCTTACTTGTTGCTCTCCTTTTTGCCTGCTTCCAACTGCAAAACAGAAAGCACATGGTGAAGAAAGTACTCTGGCTATAGGTTTAAACAGCACATGGTTTAATCTCATCTGCCAGCTCAGCACTATCCTGTCCAGAACAGGAAAGATAAAATGTCCAATTGGAGGAACATTAGGTCTCCAAGCCAGTACGTCCCCGTGCAAAGTTGGCATTGTCTCATTGGGTGGATATAAGCCCACAGGCAGAGATGCCTGTGTTGGCCAGAGAAAGAGATGGAGAAAGAACCGGTACTATCTGGAAAAAAAATAACTGACATCACTTGAGCCAATTTGCATGTGAAATGGTATGTCCAGTCATGTTACCAGAAGAGTGCATTATGGCTCATTTTCCACATTACACACTGTTCTTTGGCAGCAGGAGAGTAGCTGGCTGCTGAGCGATACTGGAAACAGCAACAGTTGAGAAAACTACAAGCATGAAAGAAAACTCTTTCTTGGTAAAGTGATATTAAGAAAGGAAAACTACAGAACAAAAGAACACCAAAGCAGTATTTTGCAGTCATTAAAAAGTTAGGATTAGGTAAGATCTATTTATTTATTTATTTTAAAAAATTAACTCAGTATTTCATGTTGGTCTGCAAAGTGGTTTAACAGCAACTCTTTTTATTTAAAGGATTGGTATTTAGTTTTTACGATAAGCAAATGATATTTACAGCAAATGAAGTTCAACAATACAACCAGTTACGGAATATTTTACTTTTCCAGTGAATACTGAATACACAGATGTAATTAAATCAAAGATTTTTTTTTTTTTAAAAAAAACAAACCCAAGAGCTTTAAACCAGATTCTTAAAAAAAAAAACTTCTGCCTTGACTTCAGCACTGCTGAACAGCATCCAACTGAAATACTTCAGAGAAAGCATCCTGTTTTTTTCAAGTTGAGAATACTCAAACCACGAGTCACTTCTTAAATTTATGCTTGTTACTCTTATCTGTACATTCAGCCCATAAAAGTACTGCCTCCTACATAAAAATTTATTATGTTTTGGAGTGATGGAATATATTTTCATCCATTTGGATCAGAGTCTGTTTACAGTTCAGTATCAGTGTTATCCAGTTCTCCCAAAACTTACAGACCTTTGTATTTTTCTTGGATTTGCCAGTATCTGAACTCAATGATCCTGAATAAGACCTACCTACATTTTTGGGGCAAAAGCCTGAAGCTGTATAGCTGTTATATTGCTTTCAACAAATTTTAAGATTTTCCTATTTTGAGCAATCATTTTTAGACTATTTCTATTTTACTTACCACAAAAGCCACTTATTCTTAGTTTAGTGCCAGAAGGGAAAGTTCCAAAGAGCATACTGAGCTGACTGATTCTCAACATTTACCTGCTGCTCTCAGGCTCTTTGTCAGAACACTGCTGAACTTTTCCACTTGAGACTAAAACCCATAGCAAAGGGTTTCCAGAAACAGCAAAAAGGACAGCAAGGGCAATGAGTTGGCAAGGGCTTTTCCTGTCTTTGTTATGGTTCTCTATTACCCAGCAAAGGCTTTCCTTGTTGCTAAGTCAACCTCTCTTGCAAGACATTCAGACCACTGTCATTAGTTCAGTTGCCTAGCTATTTTGGTGTTAAGCTATGGGCATAATTCTGGCTTAATGAGCTGACTTGTGAACATGTACGATACCACTGCTGGGTAAAAGCAGCGATGGACAGTATTACACTTTATGTATGAAAAATAACTACAGCTTTTTTTTTTTTAATGCTTTCTTTTTAACAAAAAAAAAAATTGCTCTACTTTTTAATGGCCTAGGAAGGCTAAATTAGCATTTATAACCTTTAAAAGAGTTTTAACATCCAAGGAAGCCTAGGGCTGGATCTCATCACTAACAGCAGCAGTTTTAGTTGCACTTGTCCATGTTTCAGCACGATGAAATTGAATGGTTCACTAACCTGTGGTGCTCACCATGTACTTCCACTTCACCACATATGTGTCTCCCTCATGGAACTGCCCTATGCTTTGCTTAGGCAGTCTACTATAATCGAATTCCAGGATGTGCCAGACATCCACAGATGCAGTGATAATTTCAAACTGCCTCCCATCTTCTCCTTCTACAAGTCCATAGCCCCGGCCAATATTCATTCCATCCAGCACCGTGCCTACAGTTGTTTGGGGCACTGCTACCATTAGCATGACATCATATGGTTTAGAGTCAGATCTGGATTCTTCCTGTCAAAAAACACAGAAGATATTTCTTTGAGCATATCTTTTTTCTTCTTACCCCACATTTCCTTTCAAACAGTTTGACTCCTGCATATTTCAGTACTTTAATATCTTGTTATCATGTGATGCCTTGTCAAAGCCACCTTGGCAATATTCCTTGAGCTGCTCGGCACTAATATAAAGCAGCTCTGTGGGTTCACTGTAGGTCGTGATGTTCTGACCCCTAGGTCGAAGCCTGCAAGATAAAGAAAGCACTCTGGATCCTTGAGGACAAGCTTCCCTGGCTTCCATCCCAGATAGGTCATCTAGTTTGAAATACCTAGCATGCTTATTATATGCACCTTCTGGTGAAGTGATTCACTAGAATTCCTCTCATTGGGTTTCTTCAGCTCTGTCCAATCAAGAAATTTTTCTTTGAACAGTATGGTCTCATTATGTTCTGTGAGTCTGCCAAACACAGCCCAGTCTGGGCGTCCTTGTCCCTTTCTGTACAAGGGGAACAAAAGAAATAGAAACAATTAAAACACTGAAATAAGGGCAAGAAAACTACCGTTCTGCCATGAGACTAAACTCAAGTTTTGATACCTGGGTATGACAGGATTGCATTCCCCTGGGTCCAGAGGATTTATGTCACAATTGGAGTAGTCAAAGGTGCCATTCCACAAGTGTTTTGCCAGCTGGAATGCCACTTTTCTTTGTGCTAAAGTAACTTCCTTTCCATGCCATACATATACTTCACTGCCAAAATCAAACACCAGCACCTAAAAACAAAACCAAAACAAACAAACAAAAAAACAACCTACCATTAGGTTAGGTGATAACCCAATTCTCCATTTTCTTAGTGCTGCAAGCTGACAGCGTGTTGAACATAAACTTCTCCAAATACCGGCGTTTCTGTAGTGACACTAACAACTAGCACTATAATAAAAGTAATGCCAGGGCACAGGTTTGCACTGTGACATCTAATTGTTGAGGATGACTGGAAGCAAGTATGGGGAATACTATGAGGTGTATCTTTAGGTAGTAGCTAAGTCACTAGCAGACTAGAATCAGGTTTTTAGTAATAACAGCTCTCTAGTCTGCTAGTCCTGCAGGACTGATTGCTGTCCAGTTACAGCAGCTTTCACTCACATTTAGACCTATGCGTCGTCCTGCAGCCAGGGAAGCCTGACAGAGCATACAGCGTGGGTAACTGGCTCACCAAACAGGCAACAACTTGAATACTTTCAAGAAAATGCATTGTGTCTTTATTTTGGAAATCTGCTCTCCTTCCTACTTAGATGGATTAAATGGTTGTTTGAAAGGGTAAAGTCTGCTAAGGATAGAAATAAAAATGCTTGAAAGGGAAAACAAGGTTTTTATTTTGTTTTGTTTTTCTGAAGTGCTATCCATTTTTCACTTCATGACTTTGGAGTGAACCACTGTTGACAAAAAGATTTACACTTCCTAAAATAGGATTTCACTTTAAAGATAGCATAACCTAATTTGCTCTAGACAGCAAAGTGTCCAGAAGTTTTTCAGAAACATAGAGGACCCAGTTTTCAGTAAGTCTCTCCATTGAGCATTTCCAGTTACTGAAAGTCATTATCAGCTGTTATGTTCCTGTACTTACCACAGGAGCAGTAAGTGGTACGATACCTCTTTTGGTTGTAGCAGGGTACATTTTGGCACCTTTCCCCAGTAGTCATCCTCAGGAATGAGTTTATCTTCTACGAGGCGGTAAATGCAATTTGTTTCTATTATTGCAGCTTCATACATTTCATCTTCTTCAGGACTTCCAGCAGCTTAAGGAAAAGATTGTCAAAAACAATAAAAAAAATTTAACATCCAACTATCTTTACTAGAGAGAACCAACTCAACTATTTTACTGTGATAAAACATCAGATACTGTAACTGCAAGAATGCTTACACTGGTAATTTGTCTGTCCACCAAGGAGTTTCCAGAAGTCTTTGGCTGCATGAGTATGGGTATTTATTCCTTCTTCTATAGTCTGTATATAAGAAGCTCTACAGCCAAGTTCCCTCTTTGTCTGAATTAAAGTTGCAAGTTCTGAAGCCTAAGAGATTAACAGTTATCAGAACAGTATTGCTTAAGTCTTTACAAAACTTGTGCATATCTTGTTCAGGGAGAAGGCAAAAGTAGATAGGATATAACAGAGCAAATAGCAGGAGAAATGGTTATTATTTGTGGCACTAAATAAACAGACACTAGAGAAAATGTTACACAAATACATTCATTCTTTCATTTGCCTTAAAACAAGACGATCTTAATGAACATAGGAATAAAAAGGACATCCTGCAATTCAGACTACTTTTTGTTTGAGTGCAAATCTGTTTCCTGAGGATATCCTCTTTTCTCTTGCAGCTTCACAACCTACACACTCCTATGTCAGCTTTCAGTCAGTGCACGGGCTAAAATATATTTACAGGAATCCTGCATATCTACCTGTCACTGACTATCAGTTACATGTCACTTTTTGAGACAACTGGCACCAAGGCTCAATTACAACAAAGAGACATATACTGTGACAGTTCTAAAAATAAATAATAAAAAACCCAACTAGTACCAACCTTTGCTTTTTCTATGACATTTGCAAACTCTCCTACCCATAAGAAACACAAATGGGGAGTTAACAACAGGAAACAGTCTCCACTGTTCAGTGACGAGGCCCTTGGTTCAACTAATCTTGTTTGAACATGTCTTCTTCCTAAGGAGAAAACAAAGCTAATTATATTCCTTTGACTACTGCTATCAAATGCCAAGATCTAATTTTTTTTTTGAGTGAAATACAAACAGTCCCAGCACATTTTGCAAAACATATGGAAACAGACTGTTAAAGAAGAATTAAAAGACCACTACTGTGGAAAAAAGTTTTACTCAAATGAAACAAAAAACCCGCCTCCTATCAAGTAATATTTCTATTATGTCCTGGTCTTGCTTTAACAACTTTGTTCCCGTCTGGAAAGAAATGAATTAAGTAAATGGCAGACAGCAGCCAAATTCCAGAATCAATACATTTGCTTAAGTGAAGATATGGCATGGGTTACATAGGCAGCAAAAAGGTTTAAGAATATTACTTTGCCAAAAAAGTAGCTATTATTTTGCTGAATCAGATACATGACTATGCACTATAAGGGGATGTGGAGCAAGAACACTGTCATGTCACTTCCAAGTTACAATGAGGACTGGAAGAACAGGTCAGTTCAAAAATTTCCACAGGAGTTGGCTAGAACTCTTGAAACATTCTGTTTTCTCCTTGGAAAACACACACCAATGTCCACAGTGCTCATCTATTTGTAAGGTTTTGCATTTGTAACACAGTTCTCATTTAACCTTTTAGGTTTCGGACATAAATCTCGAGTTGGAGATCTAGAACAAGCTAAGCATCCAACTGTGTCAGCAATCAAACCTGTGTTACAATCAGCCTATTATGTACGGCAAGTAAAAGCAGTTCCAGCATACCTTTAATTTGCAGCAGCATTAGCTTCTTGTATGGCACAGCACTGTTGTTTGAGTTTTGCTCTGTTAGATTAACACTCCGCAGGCTAACATTGCTGAAGTTCTCTTTGCTTGCCAAGCCAGCAAGTGCTACTTCTGAGAAATTGGAGTTTGTAGACACTTGTACATAAAAATGAAGTTGGAGAAAAAAAACACACACAGAGACACAAAAAAAAAAAGGGACAAAATTATTAAAAAAAAATGGTTGTTGCATTAAGATTTTTTCCCCCATTATTTCCAGTTTTTCTCCTTCTCAATAGCAACAGCAAAAGCAAAATGAGGTTGAACTCAGATTAACTGCTAGCCCGAACGCTTTGTGGGTTTAGTAGTACCTAAGTTTCTAGATATCATCCAAGAGTTAACTGTCAGCATCAGAATTATGTAATTTGTCAGAAATGCCAACTTTGCTAGGAAATATGTCTTACCCAATATTTTGTGAAGTACTGTGCAGATCTTCCATGCCTTATAACTGATTAATGATAAAAGACAGCAGAGTAGCCAAGGCTAATTAACGGACATTCCCTTCACATTTGTCTCAGCCAGTGTGATGCAACAGCCATTTATATTTCAAAGTCTTAGTCATGTTTTACTGTAAACTTAAAGCCAAATTCTTGGCTACTTTTCCTTATTTCTCAACCAATGACAAAGCACTTCATGAATTTATAACTCGGGGAAACACTTCTCATCACATGGCAACAAAGGATTACACATATAATTAGTGTTTTCATCAATACAGGCAATGTTTAAAGATGATCACTATTCAAATGTAATAAGGAAAACCTGTATGCAAAATGATCATAAAAGTGGCTTTACAAACCTTTGAATAAATTTACAATAATGTCTTCTGCTGCCCATCTGGTTGTCAGGAGAAAGCAACTTCATAAGTGAAACGCAAAGCCCTGCCACAGAGCACTAGTCTTTTATGTACATTAATCTTTCAGAGTCAAGAAGGCTAATTTCTCAGAGAAAACTAGGACCCAAAATTGAGGCCAGTGTACCTGAACAAAAGTATACCTGTTCTTGCTAGCTCTCCCCCTCAGCATAACATAACACTAGACATGTTTTCCTTGATCTCCTGTCCCCACCCTGCAGGTGCAGTGGCACACTCTCTCTATGCACAAGGTGACTGTGTTATAAATAAATAATTAAACCTACGCACAGGAGGCAGCCATAGGTAGCTTTCCCTGAGGGAGTCACACATGCTCTTCTCTCCGGACCTTCTAGACAGTCTAATTTACACCTCAGTCAACGTATTGCCTCTCAGAGAGCATGCTCCATCCCTTCAGTTGTGGTTTTTGTGTTGGGGTTTGTTTTGTTTATAATTAAAATTGCAAGACAGTGTCTTGTACAAATCATCCTGTTAGCTTACTTTTTTCTACTTTCATTCGCTTTGACTCCATGAAGGCAACATTCAGTCTTTGTTCAGTATATTCATGAAGAATATCTTCTCTTGCTGCCAGCATTTTCAGGGGGTTTCTTGAGGACTGGACTCTGCGCGTAGGCCTAACTGCACGTTTGTGCTCTGCTACAGAAGATATTAACCTGAAAAAAAAGCCGTTTATAATCATCAGTTAATTTTCTAGGATCACTTAATGACAAGAGACTTGCTTTGATTCCGGGTGTGACATTTGTTAAGAACTCAGAATCAGTTCCTTGATTCAGGTCGAAGAGTGATTTCAGAAATGTTTAGAAGAAATGGACACGCCCAGTACTAAGATAGCTACAAGATGATTTAAAGCTGCACATTTTGACCACTGTCCCTATGTCTGCATTCAAAACAATAGAAAAAACCAAAAACAAACCAGTTCTTACTTTGGTGCATAAGGATCAAAGATGGCATCAAAATCCTCATCAAGGTCCAAAGGTGCCGAGGAGGAAGGGAAATCCACATGGCGATAAAATTTGGAAAACGTTTCATCATCATCCAGCTTCATCACCTCTTTCACGGATTTTCCTGTAACTGTCAGCACTGTCTCTTGCATCCCAGCAACTGCAGGCAAAAAACATCCCACCCAATAAATAACTGTACTAGAGTTTCTAACTCTGTAAAAGGTAAACATCTCTTGTTTGGTAGTTGGGGTGGTATTTTTTTGGGGTGGTGGTGAGGTTTTTTTGGGGGTTTTTTTTGTTTTTAAATTGATGGAATTTGACGGAAAAATGGTAGAAAAGTGTCTTGGGAAAGAATGATAAAAACAGAGTGCAATCTTTACTACAAAATGGTTAGGAAATATGCCTGAAAAAAATGTTAGGCACTATCAAAAATAAGTTGTTTTCATAAGATAATATAAGCATTTTATGGTCTTGTATATTCCATCTTGCCTCCAACCAATAATTCCTTCCTCTGAAAAGATCTACTAGCACTACAAGTGGAAAAGTCACTACTTCAGACCAGTGAGTATGGCACATTCATTATCCTAAGCTAGTGCCTCCTCTGTTGAAATGTGAATGTGTTTGTTTGCGGTATTTGACACTGTGCAAATTACAGCAGATTTTTATCTTACAAATGGAGGATAGACATATGAGATCGAAACATCAGAGAACTCTACACAGCTTCATAGGTAGCCAACAAGCTGTACAAGGAAGCTGCATGAGCTACTACAGAGAGTCAGTTTTCAAAAAAGCAGGAAGGTGAATGAGTTCTGCATGAGCTACTATAGAGAGTCAGTTTTCAAAAAAGCAGGAAGGTGAATGAGCTGTGCTTGGGAGCAGCTTAGTGTCCTATCTTGATTTTAACAAGATTAAACTGCATTTAGAGCTGTTTCACTGTATATGGCAATATGGTTCAGACCGGCTGTGTGCTTTTAAGAAATTTTGCTCTGAAGAAGAATGTGTACATTTTGTGTAGAGAAAGAAGAAAGTTATTTTGGCATTTGTGATTTATTCTGTTGTACATTTCTAATACAATAGCATAAGGCTTTTTTGTTAAAATTTAACAAAGACTGAATCACAAAAATAAACTGTGTGATCAATAAGTGCAGTCTGAACAAAGAAATATCCAGTTTCTGTTACCAGATGTTTTAGCTAAGAGGTACTTTAAGGGATTTATAGAAGTTGGAGAGTGGATACATTGCCACGTTTGGTAACTCTACCAACCTTTGTTATTCAGCCTTCCCAAAAATGACTCCAACTTGTCAAGCTTCATATCCGATTCCAACTGCATATCAGGCCTGGCTTCAATTTCTAAACAAATCAGAAAGTGAAACTTGTTAATTGACAGAAAGTAAAAAAAACTGAACATATTTAATCCATTTTTATTCCTTACCTTCCAAGGGCTTTGTAACTGGAGTGGTAGACTTCTGCCGGTTACTGAAAGGGGATGCTAGTGGTGTTAGTGCACTTGGAGAAGCCAGGCCTGCATAAGAACACAGAACATAGGAAATGCAGTCCTGAGTCAGGCCACTTTCGCAACAATGATGAGAGGGGAAGCTATTTAGGGACAGCAGATGAGCCTGGCTCCTTCCTACAGTCCCTCATACTTCCCCAGCCTCCACAACTGTTGTATTAGGGACGGCAGAGTGTACTGCTCCTCCTTAAATCAACAGCTGCCTCAGAAACTGTCCCGTTCACAAGAACAAATCTTTGTCTCCAAGCATCTGTAAGCAAGCTAACTCAAGATACATGCTTTCTCTTGGATACAGTCATTTTGCTTGTTTTCAAGGTAGCAGCAGTTCACTTGGTCTACATTTTGGACTCCAGTTCTACCACAAGCCACATTTAAAAAATATGCAACCGTTCTGAACAAAAAGATACGGTTATCAGGGAAACTACTGAGATCTTGCTTGGCACCTTCACAACCACCACCCTCTCACTCCCCTTTTTGAATTTAAACCTGTCTCTATTAATACACACAGCAGGATGCATCTGACCTGTGAATGTCGTTTCTGGATTAAGCAGTAATTCTTGGGACCTGTTGCATTTTTAAGAACATGTGGAAATGGAACTAGAAATGGAAGTCAGAGTCCCCACCATATCAAGCACTACTCCTTCCTCTTCTTGTACTCTTCTCCCTCCTTTTCAGTAACTATAATTAAGCAATTCTTTCTGGACCCAGTGGACAAAATAAAATTATTTTTGTTTAGTTCTTTTCATGTGATTCTGCATTGCTCCCGTAATGGCTCTCTATAGGTTTCATGTTTTTCATTAGGTAGAAGAGCGTACTGAAGCAAAGAATTGCATCTATGATCTCTTTTTGCCTACACTTTCAGTAAATGGGGAAACTGACATTTAAACTTTCCTCTAATATCTACTTTCCACTTAGCCATAGCTTACTAATTACTGAACCACGTATGTTTGAGCCTTTAGGTATTTTGATCAGATTAAATCAATATTGTGCTAGGAGAACATATACTAACCATGTTTCCACTATTTTACTGCAACTCCTAGCGAGTCTTAATTGTCAAACACCAAGATAGATTTAGAATATAATTAAGTAGCTTTTCCACAAACCATTTTTTTCCCTGTTATCCAAGAGACTCAAAATTCCATTAGGTTTCAAGTCAACCAGTAAAGCCTTCATCAAGATGTATTTGAGAGGACACAGCTCTTAAGCAGCTCTCCCAGGACTTAATCTGCATGACCACATTGAGAACCACTTCAGATGTTAGTAAAGGATCACCTTTACCTTTTTAGGACTGAAAAATTTTCAGCCATAAGAAGCAATTAAAATACAGCATCTCTGCACATGTATACAAGAAGTATTTAATTTTGCATTGCCTTCTCATCATCTCTTTAATTAAAAACTCATCATGATAATTTATTCTTTTAGGCAACAAAAATAGCACACATCTGAATAAAATCCCACTCAGGCTACTTTTATTGATGCCACTGTCACCACTGGATTACCTTGCTTCTCCAAGAGAGTGATTGCAGAACCTAAAGAGATCCTTTCAAGATATTTTTCTTTTCCCATTAAGAAGACCAAATGCTATCAGTTTCTATTCCTTTCCAAAGACTAATGTATTTGGCAAAAAAAAAAAAAAATCTTAAACGTAGACTATGGACAACTGAACACTTTTTTCTTGGTGACCCTCCAAAATAGGTTAGTCTTTCAACACTGACCACTGGTGTTTCTAGCAGCAAAACAATGTAAGCAGCAGCTAAAATATGTTACCAAAATATGTAATTCCCAATACCATGTATCTGTTTATCTGCTAATAGAATGTGGCTTGGATTGCAAATGGAGCTATTCCCGGTTGTAGTACTGCCTGTACCCTACAATTTTTTTTTTTTGTTGTTGTCATTTAACTCAAGGTTCATTGTTGTTGTGTGTAATAACCAAGATCTTGTAACAAAACAAAATTTAGTATTTGTTAACCACAAGAGATCAGTTTAGGTGTCTTCTTCCCACAGCTATCATCATCCCTGGCACAACGCATGAACAGCTGTAATTCTGCCATGTACAGCCCTCAGAGACTCCTGTCCGCTTTAGAAGAATGACTGCATCTGGAAACAGTGACTGAATTCAAGAGATCCCAAAAACATCAACTGCTCCCTTGTCAATTCTACTCACTGGTTCTATGCAGAAATCTCTTCAGTGATTTCTTCAGTCAAACACAACACTTCAAGTTGTTGTCCAAAACAGCATCCATAAAAATAATGTGTTTACTAAACACTCCCAGTGATCCTAAGAGTGGGGGAAGTGCCAGCAATAGCAAAAACTAGCTTTCACAACTTTTCTCTAGACAGTGCACCTGGGTTTTCAAAGGAAGAATAAATAAGAAGGAATAATCCAACTGTGCCCTCTGGGTTGTATCAGAAGGAAAAACAAACCATGTGACTGTTCAAGTGATTGACTGCCACCAGTCAGACAGAGCCCAGTAATAACCGGATGGTGGTACAACGGTGCAGAACAAAATGGATCGACACCAACAGCCACAAGAAGCTCGAGTGAACAGCCTCATGACGATATTCAGTCGAAGACAAACAGTACTCTAAACACAGATGCTGTTTTTGCATAGCTTTAGCTTGACTTTATTTTGGCTAGGCAGATAAGCAGCAGCTTATTTATATTAGGATCATTTCATCACTGACCTTTTTTTACCATTCGGCCAGCTACGGTGAACTGTGTGGAATCATTGGCCGCTCCTTTACCCTTGGACTTCCAGGCTTCTTCTTGAGCTGTAATCAGGTGTTTCCTTTCTTCAATGGTCATCTGACTCTCCTGGTTTTCTGCCATTCTCTGCTTTTTTGAGGGAAAACAGAAAGAGATGTTTAAAAAAATAGATAAATTGACTGGGATATAGCAAAGGACTGGATGAACGTTTCAACTGCTAGCTGTAGAGGGAAGAGAACAGGAGAACAAGCTACTAAAGGAAAGTCACAAACACAGCTTTGTGACCCTGACCCTGAGAATCTTCATTGTCTTGCTGCCCCATTAGACTGTGAAGAGAAGGTTTTGATCTATGCTCTTTGACATTTTCTTGAAACTACCAGACAAGGCAAATGGCGTCCTCCTAAGCAAAACAAACCATTTACTCTGCATATGATATAATTTTCCAGACCTTGGTCTTTTGAAGCATGAATTGCTACACTAGTGAGATCACTAAACTGACTTTCAGCAGGTGTTTTCAAGTGTGCGAATCCGCAGGTAGCACAGGGAATAACAATGAAGTGTAACTTCAGTTTGTGATTTCTGAACCAGTCTCTTAGAGTAACTCAATTCTCCAGGCAGGATTAGCAGCCTTATCTCTCCAGAGGTTGCTCACTTTAGTTCCTATGTCAGCTTGCTCTACTGCATATTTTTCCAATGACGGTGATCATCTCAATTTTTTTTTTTTTTTAGGTCAGCCTCAGCTTTCCTTGCTTGCTTGGGAGGGTAGCAGCCAAGAGCTTGAATGATTAGGAGCACCTAGAAGCACTAAGTATCTTAGTGCCCTCCTAACACAAAGGATTGATAATAGTATATTAAATAGGAAAGAAACTGAATTTACATACTCTGCTGTAGTTACGTCAGGCCAAAGAAATACTGCTTCAATGTACTTATCTTAAAAAAGTAGCAACATTTCAGGGATTATACTGCAAAAAAATCAAGTATTGAAGTATTTTTAATGCATGGCATTGTTGACTATAGAATTATTCCAAGCTGTATGCCATTTGGCATTTTTCTTCACAACTTAGCTGCTAGAATTGAAAAAATCACATTAAAATCTAAAGCTTTATCACAGCTTTAGCTCATACAACCACAGAGGGGAAATGAAAAAGGACCCAAAAACTGTGAATATCAAATAAACACTGTTCTCCGTTCCAAGAAACAAGGAAGATATATAAACCTAGGTATATTTATTTCTTTGCTTAAAATCAGACTAAATAACTCAGTCACTTTTATATAAAAACTCTTGTGACTGCAGAGGACACACCAAAACAGAGATTTAGAGGACACACTGAAACAGAGATTTCGTATCTTTCAGCATTTACCAGGAACAGTATCCATCAGCCAGAAGAGTAAAGACAAACGAAGAAGTGCCTCATACAAGGACGAGGACATGAGAGCCTTTCACTCCTTCCTCTGGTTCTATGTACCTCTGCAGCCTTCTGCAGTAATGCTTGCTCTCAATTTATAGAGAAAGATAGCTGGGCAGCCAGACACTATGACTGCAAGTCGTGATAATCAAGATAAAAATCTCTGATTTTTCCCTACAACTCTGAAACGTTCAATAGAAATAACAAGATCCAAGTCTATTCAGTAATCCTTCCTCTTCTGTAAAAGCATCTCAATGGTTTAAATGAAAACACTGGAAGTAATCTCTGTTCACTTGACCCAATCTCTACCCATTCTTATGTCTGAAGCACAGGCACCTCTGGGATGAACAGCTGGTAGAAAAAAAAAAAAACAAAAAACCACAGCAACATACTAAAGAAGATCTTGTCAGGAAATTAATATATCCCTAATGAAACCACAAGTGAAATTTCACAAGTGAAATCAGTGAGGATGCTGACTTCGATTACAATGAGAGGAAGCATGGGAGCAGCAGGAAGAAGCAGAGTCATATGGATTCTTTCATATGTATTAATTATATTCTTTTTAAGTGAAAGGGGGCTTAATTTTGAGTTTTGCCTCCACCAAATACCTGAAGCTCCAGCGTCTGCAGAGCTACTGGAAATTCTGAAGACATATACCTGGAATGCATATGTGCTAATCACTACACACATAAATTGTAAGAAAGATCATGAGTAATTCTGGAGCCTTGTCAAAGGAGAAAAGAGAGAAAGTAGCTGTCTAATGGTAGAAATAAACAGTTTGGGTTTCTTTCAATGGAAGATTTCAAGCTGCTCCATTGGGCAAAACATCCTCCCAGGAGTTCCTAAAAAAATAATAAATCAGACTGGATCCGTATGTTACAAAACTCAGGGCAATTCTATATTAGATCTCTTCCTAATGCATGAAGACTTCCATCTTCCTCTATTAATAAAAAAAATTAACTAAAAAAATTATAAACTGAAGAGACACCAAGCAATCCCTAACCCATTTCATTTGCTATAACAGTCCTGGGGAAAGACAAAGTAGATGTGATGCTTAAAAGAAAGAATAATTTTCTATAGCTGGAAAAATAACATCAGCCAACACAACTGTCAAAAAATATTTTAGAACAAATACACTTGTTAATTGTGAGTAGTTTAGAAAGCTTTCACAATTGCCAAATTACAGCATTTATGGAGGAATTAGTTGATCAAAGCACATTCTGGTTGGGAGAAAATATGGCCACAAAGGTAACACTCAACAAACTTTTAGGTGCAAATTTTATTTCCAAGTTAAAAAAAAAAAGATATGAAAGAAGACTAAATCTCCAATAGATAACTGACATTTTGATAACGTGAGCTAAAGACCCCAATAAAACACCAAAACAACGATTATTTTGGTGTGTCAGGAATAATAAAAGGCTTTGGATAACAACAGCTCCAATGCTATTTTTCCTTTAAACAAAAAATGAAATGAAATATCCTAATTTGTAATGAAAAAATATATCCATGTGTTCATCAATATCTCATTTCATGCAAATGATAAATTCCTAAAATGAAGTGAAAGAGAAAAAGAATCAGAAGAATCGGCATCCAATAACACAAAATAACTAGGAGTTTCCCCAAGCACAAGCAGTGACTTAAAAAAAAAAAAAAAGCCTTTGAAAACTGGAAAATGTATATGACTGATAAAAGCTCAGATGGGGACAATATTTAGAAGTAGAACTAAAGTGGGTAGGTACAGGTCACACAAGCTGTGTGTTGTTCCAGACACTCATGAGAAGTCTGCTGTAAGACAATCAATAGAGAATCAAAGCACAGGCACGTAATTAATGTCATTCCACATGGCATTATGGAAAACAGGTTTAATCAAAATGGTAAGTTTGATGAGATCAAGTATGATTAAATATGTTAACACAGTTACCTCTGATTTCTTTAATATATTTGACTTAATCACAGATGACATTGAGGTTTTTCTGAGCAATATAAAAATATCAGTGCAGTTTACAGGCTGCAAACTAGTTAACTGACTGAAAAATTGTTTCTAAACAGAAAAGAGCCATGCAGTGATCTGATTCATTCCAACTTTGATCAAAATGTTTTCATGCGCATGGAAAAAAGATACAGTTCTGCTGAGAAGACCCTCAGGGTGGCACCAACGTACAGGAGAGTGATGAAAGTAAAGAAGAAATAATCACATAGATGGGTAAAAAAAGTTATCATAAAAATCTGGTAAATTAGGCTTTTAAGACAAATGTTATTTGAAAAGTGAAACAAGCAAAAACCAGTCAATTAGGAAGATAGCCTGTACACTTCTATCCAGGATGCTGACAACCTTGAAAGGGTTCAGGAAAGGGCTTAAATAGTTTTTCCAGATTTGGAAAAGATCTACCCAGATTTTGCAGCATCAGTTCACACTACGGAAGGACTCACATCTAGGCAGTGCTCCATTTTGTACCGTATGATTTTCCAGTCCAAGCAGTGTCCCCTTTATTTCACAAAAACAACTGAGAGTGGTCTGGTAACATGTTGTTTTGTTGTTTGGGGGGTTGTTTTGTTTTATTTTTAATGCAAGAAATAAGAGAATTCATGGTTTTACGTGTTGAAGATTAAGACTGCCCCTACCTGGGGGAGTCCAAACCAAGAATGAACAAAACAAAACAAACAAATAAAAAAGTATTTTTCATAAGGGGGGTCCATTTAAAACCAATGTTATAAATTATATAAAAGAAGAATCCAAAATTATCTATTTGCTTTTTAATACAAGTAATTTCTCTAGTTTTGGCTCTGAAGACAAAAAAAGCACAAGAAGAATCCAACAGCTCCACAAGTATGGAAAAGTTTGGAAAAGTTTCTGCATTGTTTTCTTCTGCAACTTTATATGGATCTTGTTATAAGGAGAAAACTCAAATGCAAACGCATGGCTTTCTGTTCAAAAGTGGTTTGAGAAAAACAGAACGTATTCAACTTGTGTTTCGTGCAGACAACAAAACAATTAATTGTGTCAGAAAAAAACCAAACAAATCTGTATGCACCTTGATGCTATGCTAGAAGGAGGCAGCTTTGTAAGAGGGCAGGATGTAGCTCACCGTGGTCAATGGAAAGATTAACACTTTTTGGGTGTTCCCCTTTTAAGGCAGATGGGATGAATAGCTCATTGGAGGACCTCCTGTCACTACTGGAGGGATATTATGTCATAGGTTAGACAGTATATTTTTTACCTTCTACACACACAGAACTGGTGAACTCTGTCACAACCAAATGAATAGGAAGTAAATAGTAATTAAGCTATATTAAATCCAGAGCGTGCAGAGAAGAGGTAACACTAACACATTTCAGTTACTAGCCCCAAGTTTAATTTTTAATTAAAAATTCAGAGTAAAAGATGATCCTCAAAAACAGCTATGAAAGTGAATGTGGAAATGGTAAGTATCAGTAGTCAAAATTTTTATCGTTGTTCCAGTAGCTTCTGCCATAATCATCATCCCCTGGTTCTCGCAGTGAGTATATGCCCCTTGGATTCACTGCCATTATGCACACTGTATTTTGTGTGGGAATGAAGAACCCAATGGATTCCTTGTAGTACTACAGACACAGATCTGAGTTAGGAGGCAAGGGAGAAGGAAGTGTAATAAAGCAGAATTAGATTTGCATATACGTACTGAGACCTTCCAGTGAACTCTCCTTTTCTTTGCCTGCTCCTACCTTTGCTTTTTTACCTCATACCATGTGAAACAGGTACTGTTTGCTCAGATCGAGATCCAGTATTCTACTTCTGCTCAAAGACAACTTTGTTACGCAACTTTATCTGATGATATTTCTCATTATCTATTAATTCTTCGTAAGTTCTTCAAATTGTTTATGATGGAATTGCAGAGGTATGGACATGATTTGAGGAGCACTTCACATGAAGCTTCTCTAACATTCACTGGAACAGTAGCAGAACTCTATTCCCAAGCAAACACAAAGTTAACTCTGTTGCCACAAGTTACTTTTCGGACCTGAATGTAATTTTCTGTCTTACTCCTCCCTCCAATAGTTAAATAGAAAGTTTGTACAGCATTTCACCTTCCATCTCCAAGGATGACGTTCATCAGAAATCAGAGAGCTTGATTCTTTCAAACTAGTACTACAGACCTTAAAGGAAGAAAGAGAGAGAGAAGCAGGAGGATAGGACAGTCAGAGAATAGAAGCAGGATGTGACAAAGTAAAAATCCTTTAGACAGGAACTAGGGAAAAGCACTATAGGAAAGTCACCTCTGAACAAAGCAGCTTGTTTTTTTTTTACAGTCAATAAATTAGATGATTTTATGTCTTACATCATATATGCACACTACAGAGAAGTCAGGGTACACTGCATTTTCTTCTAAAATACATGCTGTGCAGTTACATGTCGCTCCTTCTGTACACCCTTTTTAACAACTTGCAAGTTTTAAGCATTACAATGAATGTAGTAATGTCTCTTTCATTTACTTTCTCACCTATATATTCTAACAGATACAGAATTTTTAGAAAAGCAACCATTAAGAGAAATGCTAGCAGAATGCATATTGAAGAAGAGTACACAGCATAGTAGCATAATACCATGTTTCTTTAAAGTAGCATTTACTAAGCTGGTTAATCAGTAAGAGGATTATTAATTTTCTAAGTAAAAAATACCTGTCAAAATGTGCTTACTTGAAATTGTTGAACATTTAAATTGTGCAGACTTTTGCTCACCTGATTAATAGGTAGAAAAGGATGAAATTTATGGAGAGCAGGTATAACAGGAGAGTAAGTAGAAGCATATACAGGTTCCTATGACAAGGACAGAAGCAAAACAAGGGAATTAGAAAAGAACTGGACTATCAGAAATGGAGACGGGCAGAAGTAACTCATCTTCCCCTAGTTTCTTAAAATGAAGTAAATCTGAACCTTTTAATCCTCTAGAAATGTTCTCCCTATTGGAAAGCCAGAGATCAAAAAAGTTGTCATAATACAACAGCATGTTTACCAAAGCCATTCCATGCAGGAATTAAAACAAGTTAGTAACAATATCACAGCAACAGAATGAAACAGCACAGCCAGAAGATACACTTTGCATATGCTGATAAATTTTACGTCTCTGTTTTCATGCACCACTAAATTGATGAACCATGTCAACCACAATGTGAATAGCTCTGCTGCAAGTTTAATCAGACCCTGCTAAATAACAAGCTATCTATTTTCTGGATGAAAGGAAAGAATGCTTACTAAAACCGAGATACTCAAAAGCCATCTGGAGGGAATCACTAAGCCCGCAGCACTCAGAGAAGGTAAATTCACCACTCTAAACAAAGCCTACAAATAACCCCTGCCTCAGAGCTGGGCTTACTCAAAGCTGATTAGACATGGCTTTATCATTCGTAATTCTCCTTCCTTTCTATATGTTAAACCAAAGGTGGAGTATGGGTAGATGCAGCTCGTTAGAATGTCTCAAAATGAAGCCTAATCATTAGAGTTTCAGCTTTGATTAGAACAGGCTATAAGCACGTGGTGGATATGAAATGGATAAAACTATTACCACAGCAAGAGACTAAGATTTTACCTAAAGGTCACTTTTTAAGGGCTTACCCCCTTTAAGATTTTTACACACTTCATCTCCAAGTAATTCTGAATTGACTGTTCAGCCCTAGCCTTTAACACCAGCGCTGAGCTGCAATTTGAACTTGCTGTAAGAATTAAGTGTCATTTCAAATGTCATTCACTACTTTAATGCAACTGCAATGCAGTGGGTAATGACATTATAATCAGGGACTCTGTTAAAAATGGCTGATTATAAAATAGGAATTTTAATTCCAGTAAATCTTGTTATTTGGATAGTAGGGAA
>NW_010107760.1:37985-55095 GCF_000699245.1 Pterocles gutturalis
GTTAGTTAATTTTTCTACTAGTGAAAAAAACCCAAACTGGAAGTCTTCCATCCAACCAAAGATGATGAATACAAATATACTAAATCCAGAATATTTTTCCCAAATAAAAGGTTTTTTTTTTTCCCCAGTAAGACATTCACCAGTGTGCAGTTGTTCCCCTGATGTTAGAGCTATTCTTTGAATTGTCCAAGTATGTTTTACCGTACACATAATTTACTTAAGAAGTCTCACAGCTTCCAACAAATACTCCTCTTATATGCAGCAATCATCAAAACAGTTGCCGGACCTCCAAGCAAATCTCAAGTTCTCCCCTCATCTGTATCTCCTTAAGTTAACTCCTTATTCCCTTTTTCCCCCCATTTGAGGTTGCTCTGTCAGCTTTTTCATTAAGTTTGTTTCTTCTACAGCTTAGCCTACATATAAATGACTATAACACATCTGGAGAAATATCTCACTGTGCAGACAGTGGTGCAGAAGCATTTTTACTGAAGTGATCAAACAGCACTATTTAATGTAACTATTTTATTAAGAGTCTTTCAACTTCTGTCATGAGAAATCTAAATTTACTCTAATAACTTATATTTTATACAGCTGTGCTTTAATAATAAAATCTCCGGAACAAGTTAAACAACCTTTTAAAAGACACACACACCCACAAAAGAAAACCTAAAAAGATGTCTGACTACCTTAACAGGAGCAACATACTGTAATGAAAAACTTCAGGCATTATTCTGAACCAGTAGGGCATGACAGAAGTTTACACACCCTGCCTGTCCATGCATGACTGCCATGTGTGGAACTGTATTCTAACTAGCTCAAAACATAGGAATCAATACAACTCCTACATTTTTACTGTAAACCATCAACAGAAAGCACTAAGATTCTTACACACAGTGTACTCTCAAAGCTGTTCTACAAATAGAGATGTCAGTGGCACACCGCTTCATTGTCCTCAAAGGATAATAGCCATCACATTGATTAATTATCAATAATAGTATTTCCAGACTTAAGGGCTGCTGACATGTTGTGTTTTAAGCAGTGTGGTCAACTTAGTGAAGCTTTACATTATTCCTCATATATCACATAATGAATCAGCATCACAAATACTGTTCAGAGAGTTGCCTATCTAATAAAACTAAAATTTTTTCTTACACATCCAGGATTTCGCCCATCGGCAGACATGCAAACCCTTTGATTTAGGCTCTAAATAGCCAAGGGTTAACATGAACCAACAGAATGGGTGACCCAGTGCCATAGAAACTCCCACATTGTCACATCAAAGCTTGTACCCTTCAAGCACTTCATGCTCGCTTACTTGTTTTAAAAGCCTAACTTGTGCTACGCTGAGTGAAGTTGCGTGTACATGGTAACTCAGCAGGGAGGATATGGGTGCTGGGGAGGGAGAAGAGAGAAGAAAGGTTTTGTCTCTGCCTTAATCTTGGCAACTGCTTAAAGCTTTTTCTCAAGCCCATTGTCTTTAGCTGGAGCACATTTGTTATCTGATCTCAACAGTTGTCATTTTGGAGACTGGCCTGTTAAAAATGTGACTGCAATTTTGCTTTCCTCGCTGAAACTATTTTTTGCTTTAGGACATCTTTCAAATGAGCAACTGGATTTTTGAGAAGGTCCACAGGGCAAAACCAAAACAAAACCCATAAACCAAACTGCAAAAAATCAGCTTTCTTGTTTTTCTGTCCAGTTAACATACAACCATTGGTGAGTCACGCATTCAGGCACAGATTTACCCTCAGTAATGGCTCTGTAACAACTCCTTACTCGTAATATACTGATGGAACAGGAGACTTTTTGTTATTGTTTGCCTTATAGAAGTAGCAATTTCACAACTAAATAATTGGATCCAAAGATTACTGTCCCCACTAGGAAATTTATAACACAAAATCTTCATTTGTCTTCTGTGAAAATGCTCCTTCAAAAATTAAAAGCTTTTGAAACAGCCTATTTTATCTGACACTGTCATTTCCAAAACACCAGACTTGGAAGGGAAGCAAGTCTACATTCGTCCTGTAGTTTGAACCAGCAGACCACTTTGAAGCAAATCTCCCAGTCACCCTCACTTTTTGTGCTTTGGTTCACATTGCAGAATGCAGACTTGGGATGAAACTAAGCCCTGAAGAGCACTCCTGGCTTGCTGTGTAATACCATGGCTGCTAACAGGCAGTCAGGCCACAGCAGCAGGCTAAATTTAGCCTGAAGCAAGACCTACTGAAACAAAACAAGTATGTATGGCATGGATAGCAGGCCCCCATCAGTAATCATTCTGCTTTGCAGATTCACTCCTGCTGGGCAACATAACAGTCATGTATAGACATAGCCAGAATGTGCTAACAATGCTGACTTCCCTTTCCTCTGCACCTTGCTTCCCATCTCCCGCTCTAATCACTAACACTGACAAGACAGACAAAGTACCTGTCCAGATGGTTTTGGCCATCCCCAAGCACCAAAGATCATGCAAGATAACCAAAAGCCAAATGGCTCATGAATGCTCTGGTATCTGAATTTCCTCAGTATCTCTAGGATTCAAAATCACTGCTCAAAAAAAAGAGTATATGCACAGAGAGAATGCACCTTTAGGAACCTGAAATTTTCACAAGCTCACCCATACTAAAGAAAACACCTGAACTTTAGTCTTAAGCCAACTTCACTGGGGGAAAAAAAAAGGCTTAAATCATTATACCTGTAAACATTCCAGAAGCTTTACAAGGCCTACTTACTGATTTATAATCTGCTGATGTAAGGCCCCTGTAAACAATATTATATGTCCCAAGACAGTGAAGACATTCTCGTTTAAAGAGCTCTCCCGTGGGGATAACTGTTTTTTAAACAAGCCTGACAACAAGATGACTAGCAGGAGCTAGTAGCTAATATTAGGCATGCCTGTCTAGTTGGATGTATCTTCAAAAAGCTGAAGCATTTCAAGCAAGATGTTTTTTCCAAACAAGGATAGAGTTACCTTCTTCAACAGTTGCTCAACTTCTTGCATCTGCGCACTACGATCAGTGACAGATGCTTTGGCATACTCCTGCTTTTTGCTGAGCCTGCTCTTCCAATCTTCTTCACCACTCTTCTTCAGCAGTGCCAACCTAGAAGAAAAACCATGCCAACAGGTAGGTTCAAACACTGTATTTCCTGTTATCCTCAAAAGGTACCCTTATTTTTTCACTAATGTTGCATTCAAGAGAATCTGAAATTAAGTTTCCTAACATTAACTATAGTTATTTACGTTTCATACACATATACAAAGCTCACAAATGAACACCAAGCCTTTACTGAACATGTTGAAAGGGAATCATCTGTCAAAAAAGACATCTAGATTTGAGACCAGCACCCCAGTTAATTTGTATAGTCAGTTGAAATTGCCCATACAGTCAAGGGAGACCAAGGTACAATGCAGATCATCCTAAAGTAGACATATAAATACGTTTGTTTAGTCACTGCTTTTTTTCCCTCCCTTCTGTCAATAAGGCAGAGAGTGACTAGCTCAGCTATGGATGCTTATACTATAGATGTTCAAAGTTAATAATTTGAATCCTACCTCTGGTCTTTATTGTACTCATTAAAAAAAGATTTCAAAAATTATTTTATCTAAAACCCAAGAAGAGAGAGGTCTATTCAGCAGGCACCCACCAATTGGGTCTCATCATGCACACCAAATGACAACTCTGCAGTTACTGCTTTCACTACAACTCCAGTGATTGAGGTTACTATCAGGCTCCTGGGGATCACTTAGTATCTCCTTGCTTAGCTCAGGTATTGCTGTGACACAAATCAGTAGTACCAATGAACTAGTAACTTGATGCTAACTGTAACACAGCTGTGAAATCCATCTGCAAGATTCAACTTGTTTAAAGGATGTCTTATATTTAACATGTGGATTATCATTCATCTCAGATAAAGAGGATCTTTTAAAAGCGCTATTTCCTAATCTTGAGCAAAATTCTGAATATAGCACAAAGGGACACTGGCTCTGGTGGGGACAGCACGTAAATTTATTTTGCTAGAGTTAGAGTCTATTTGTCCATACAAACCCTGAAGTTTTGGGGGTAGGGGAAACCAGTTAGGAACATGAGGACTAGACAACTATGATCTTCAGCTTACCTTCCTCAGAAATTAATATTTGTATGAATTTTCTAGCTTTCAGAAATAATTCTTATTATCACTCCATAAAAGGTGTATCTGCAGTACTTCTGCTAACAGTTGCATTGGTCCACTTTTGCTTTTATTTTGGTTGAATTAAGGTTTACTACATAACTTTCTTTAACCTAGGGCATTTCAGTAAGAATTATAGAAACCCCTTAACCCTATTAATATTTAAACAGGTCCAATAGTTAAAGTATTGGCAACCTCTTTTGACCACAAGATACCGAGATTCCTTTTTAGAGATGTGATTACTGTACACTCACAGTAAGTCTTGTCCTGAAACTCTGAGGAGAAGGAAGGGATAGGACCAAATAGGTCTATCCAGAAGCCAAGTTTCAGGCAGCTGCTTCCTGCAAAAATCCAGGGGGTGTAACCATGCTACTGACCTATTCAAGGATGACCAAATTGGTCCTAAGGCAGTCATTTGACAAAAACTGAGAATGCAGAAAACAGTAAATCTAGAGAATACAACGGCACTAATAATGTTAGTATTCAAGAAAGCTGTTATTTCCTCTCTTCCTGCCCAGACAGGCACTGCTGGCAGGCTTCATAGTGCCTGCTTGCTTCATACCTCACAGCACGGGATGCGTAGGGGTGAGGAGGACTCACAATAAGGAGTTGAAGCCATGGTCATTGTTTCCAGAACGTATACAAGATTTCACTGCCCAGAACTAATCTTCTGGAGTGCATCCATGCATGTGTGAAACTGTGGACAAGACCAAGATGCGACTGAATTGCCACCATGCAGTTGAATTATCTTCAGTAGTTATGTTCTCTCAGGATAGCTTTGCTTAGAAATGATCTGCGATAACTGAAGCTGGAAGGCATTTTGGTCAGCTTTGGCCTAAGATGGGTTTGTTTTTAAAAATGTCTAGAGCTGCTCAGAATAGCAGGCAGAAAAAAAATTTCTTCCCTTCCTCCCCCCACCAGACATCACTACAGGATATTTGGTCTAGACCTTTGCCCCAAACAGTTTGGTTGATCAGGAAGAGAAAAAAAATCTATAATTCTAAGAATGCTTCTGTGTCTCTGAAGACTTTGTTTTTTCCTCTGTCATAAGGATGATTTCATGCTACCCTCTACCCTTCACTTGTACGTGTAATCAAACAACTTCTTCCTAGAGTGAGAACACACACTTGTCTGTTTCGAGCAATGAAATCACTGCTTAAAGAAATATGTATGCCCAGTATGCCATTGAAAACTTAGCTGCTGTGTTAAAACCTAAAGCCGTGCATTTGTTTCAAACAATGGAAACGGCAAGAAAGTCAGACTGCCCTGACTCAGCAACAATTGGAGGGCACCCTTTTGTATGAAAAAAAATGCAAGAACTACTGAATTCGTTCACACAAGCAAGCCCACCAGCTCAGTAGCTTAACTCAAAATAGACAGCAGTTGATTCTTTGGAAAGTCTGCAAAAACACGGCAATTATTTGGTCTAACCCTTGGACTTGTTTAAGGCGTGCTGCCTACTAGTTTCATTCCATGCCTCTGGTTTTCCACTTTTGATATATAATAATTCATTATTCACTTTCACAGTTCTATTCATACTGCTTTTGCCTCCAGAAGTTCCTTTTCCAATCTGAAAAAATCAGTTTTACTCTTTTCTTGAAAGAAAAAAGCTTTTTATATACCTGCCCATCTTTGACAGCTTACTCTGCATCCTTCTTTCACTTGGTACTGAGATAGAATATCTGCCATCAAGATAGAATGATCGTCACCCCAGAGGTGTCAGATGGGTTTAAAGCAAAAGCTTTCACAGCTGAAGGAAAAATGTTGGATTAATACTGAAGAGAAACAAGATTTGAACAATGGTTTTGCCTAAACAAAGAGCGTTGTATGGAAGGCCTTGGCAAAAGTCCTGGCAAAAAATGTCAAAAATGACACATCTTTCTTCTGTGGCAATATTTTAGTATCTTAGCTGCTAGTATTATACTTGAGACAGATTAAATTGAACATAAGCTTGGCTTTCACATGTACTCGGTTGGCTGCATGTGACCAGTTCTTTTCAGGTAAATCATAAATCCTGGAGACCAATAAGTAACTACAAAAAGGAAGCTGACTGTTAAAGAGTACATACACTCCCTATTGTAGGGACTGGTCCGCATAAGAAAGTCTTGCTCATACATCAAAAAGGCTGAAAATTAAGTTTAGGCTGGGCTCTTCCTGAGAAGGAATGAATGATGGTAAGGGGTCCACCAGAAATTAGAGTAATTTCTAGTTTTTTTAAATGGTAATCGTGGCATGCAGCCGACTTCTAAAGCAGAGCTGACAGGGTAGTCTCCTGGCAACTTTGGTCTCTATAAATGCACAAAGACAGGTAGTTACATGCAACTTATGCTCCATTCGAAGTCCTCTAAGACTTCTTCTTCCTGAAGGCAAGACAGTTAAAAAAAGGTTTCTACCACTCATATGTAACACAACAGTGGTTTGGCCCTGGCTGCTTAAAACAAAACGCAGCCATAACTACTCAAAGATATGAGCCTTTGCTCCCTCTCACCTCCAAGCTGAATGTTTGCAGAAGAAGAGATAAGAGGTCTTTTCTTCCTTGAAAAATCATGATTTTCATTCTTTTATACAATACAGGTAATTCTGAAAATGCCAGGCATGCACTCACTCCACAAGGATAATATTAGTACAGTGAAGCAAGTCTTTATGGAAAGTCTCTTTCATCCAGACCAGCATGCATGCATCCTGCCCAAATATCATTACATCTGTGGAAAAGCTGTTCTTCTATAAGGTGAAAGAATGTCTGACACAGCCAGAAAAATCCACAGGATGGGAAGGTGAAATTAGTGAATGTAAAAGGAAAAAAAAAAATCCAAAGCTTAACAGTTACTCTTTAGCAGAAATATTCTTTGAGGTTTATGAATACTTGGCATCAGCTATAGCCAAGCAAAAGAAAATGACTGGTTGTAGTATTTTAAATCTAGGCCAAGAAGTAGACTACTGTGGTATTTTGGAAAGCTAAAACATTTTGATACCAGCTCTGCCATTTACAGACATTTGTGGAATCAGAATACACAAATTCTTGACAAGACAGCAGGTATTTTCTTTTGTCAGCTTTGGGAGTGACTACACAGTCTTGGAGCCTTAACAGAAGCAAGTCCTGTTTGTCAATGTGACTGACAGTCTTTAACATTAGTTTCTCAAGAGATCAACTCAACTGAAGCATTAAATTTAGGACTGAAACAGCTGCTAATACTTGGGATCCTCCCTTCTCTCCAACCTCTTTTTCCCCACTAGCATCAAGGAAGGCAGATCCTCCTCTGAACCAGAAGTTAGTGGTCTTAAACCTCATCTGCCCAGACAGTTGACATACTTACAGAAGAGGGACAGGGTGGATAAATGTTGCTTCAAACAGAACAACAACAGTAAACTGAAAAAGGTAAGTATAGCCTTCAGAATCAGAAGGGGGACTAAGACTGTGTAGCTGTTGTAGCTGCCCCTGCATGCCCTCTTTATGTTAAAGGGATAACAGTGAGTGGGGATGCTCTTTAAATGAAAATGACTCACATACCTCCCAGAAATACATGAATTCAAGAAGCATGCTTTGGAATCACGTTTAATAAAAAAATGGTTAGGAGTTCCTAATATCACATCCACCTCACCAAGTGAGGGAATACTTTTACACGGTGGAAATCTAATCAAGTAGCAATTTTTGTTTATTGCTTCTGCTTTCACTGCAGGAAAACTGAAGTAAGTATAGGCCTATTTGTCAACCTGAAGTAAATAATCGTAATTGTACTCATTGGACTGCTACCAGATCCTTTTACAGTTTGGGGCTGAGTTTATACTTTCAAAGTTTTAACTAAATTAGAATGACTTTTACAAGTACTACAGCAGCTTATTGGAGCTCCAGCCATTAACTTCTACTGTCCACACAAGCACAGAACGCTTAACATTTTGTTTCAGAACAGAATGATCTTGGGTTAGAAAAAATATCTCTAATACTCCCACAAACCTGTCCAGCTCATTACCCTTTCGAAATACCTATAGTAAGTTCCCAGAAGTCAAAATGGCAACCATGTATTTCTGAAGTAGAGAAGGAAACACCAGAGAGTCTATTATTGACTCTCTGTACTCAGCTTATTTAAAAGACTGCCATAGACCAACAAAAAAAATGGCTGTGAAAAAAAAAAATCACATTATACCTGTTGTAATTGAAAGCAGAACCTGGGGAAGTATATTGAGTATATCAGTATAAATGTAACTAGAACCTGTATTTTTACAACTTTCATTTTTTGAACCACTTATTGATTATTCAGGTGGCTCTTTCAAAATCAGATTGTCACATCCTCTTGAACAGTAATTCTCATTTACCACTATCTGCTTTATAAGCATGTCAGGCAGATTAGCTGCATGTTTCTGCTGTTAGTATTTGACATCTAATAAAGTCTAATAATCACTGCTTAGCTTTTTCAGAAACAGGTTAAAAGCTTCTTTTTATACCATCAGTCCAATAACTGTATTTATAGAGATAATTTGTTTAAAAAGTGAAATGTAAGTACCTTTCCTTAATTGACATCGTTTTGCTGGAATTATCAAGGACATCCTCAGTTGTTTGTGCTTTGTTCTCTCCAATGGAAAACATCTCACCGGAATTCTTATAAAATTTGCCTTGCAATTGTTCAGAGAGCTCCTGCAGTCTACAGGATGCCGCAGCTGCAGTTTGTGAAACTGTCCTCATTGCTGATGTGCTGGTGAGTTCAGAAGTAGGCTCAGCGTGGTCTTCCCATTCAAAAGAGAAGTGCTGAATTAGACTTCGTGCTATTCTCAAACATATTTTACATTACTAACACTGAAGCAGCAAATCTGATTTTTAACATTCAAATCACATGCTATCCTAACAGAGAAAAAATTTCTGTCTGAGCTGGAGTTATCTAGCTACATATTATCTGCTGCATAGACTGGCCATTTGTGACTGAAGTTCACATGAAGCCACAAAATATCATGTTCAATACAAAAGTCTGAACTTCATACGGATGAGGCACAAACTGCTGCTCCTGTCATCACACCAAGAGGAAAACAAATGGACGGATGATAGTGACAGGGAAACAAAGAGTAGGGGAAGAGAAGCAGACAAAATTTAACTAAGAAATTAACTTATTGGTAAAGCAGTTCAATGCACAAGTAGCATACTAGGAGGACATTTAGTAGCTTCATAAAGGTATTATTTTTCTAGGAGGGTGTTGGGGAATTTTTTGGTTTTGTTTTTTCAAGCAGCAATTACACCACAGGAAAAACTGCCTTGATGAAAGATAAATGCACCATTACAGTCATCTTTAAGGAAATATAATTCTTTTTTCTTTTTGAAAATTTACAAGCACAGCTCTGATACACGACTGCTCCTGTTTTATCCCAGTCTCTGTCTCCCCTGCAGTCACTGAAAGTTAATTGGATAGAACGGACACTGTTTTTGAGGAGTAGAGGCACAACTATACCTTCCTCCCTATGCCTGTTCAAAGACCATTAAATTCAATATAAATTAACTTCACACGATGAAGACAAAAATGCTTCTAGTACTACAGGGTACTGTGGTTCTGTACCCCATCATAGTAAAAAAGAAAACTAACATAACATCCTTCTAAATTCAACAGAATAGAAGGCTCTATGCAATGAACAAATTGACTGCTTATTTCCAAAGCACTTTAGATAAAGATACACAAGTTTACTTATTGTCTGAATTACACTGTGCATGTAGAAATGTAATTGCTCTGAGAATTACTTAGTTTATATTTCATCACCACACTGAAGAGAAAATAATAGTAGTTTTGCAAAATTAGTCATCTGAAAATTATCCACTAATAGCTATATATGTACATATATAATTAATAAATACCTATACATACACCAGAAGGCAACAATTAAGAGCAGACACTTGACCCAGAGCAGCAAGTTTAGTTTGTTCAGCATTTTGGAGGGCAGGGGCAAAGGCAAAAGAGGAAAAGATAAATCTTAGCTTCAGCATATAATACCACTTCTTTCAAAGTAAGAAAATCTGAATAAAATTGAGCCATCTTTGAAGGCTGATGAATTGAAAGAATGAACAAAGAGAAAACTGTATTTGTAAGATTTCACAGGTATTTCTCTACTTTTAAGCAGTGTCAAAAAAAGGAAACACAACCAGCCTTGATAATGCTTGAAATGAAGATGTTTAAAACTAGAGAAACACCACCATTTGCCAAAACAAACGACACTAATAGCGGGGTATATACTGCACCTCTTTGCAAAGTCTTGCTTTTCATAACACTTTCCAAATCCATCTTTTCTTCAAAGGACTGGCCTGCTTTGACTTCCCACTTACCTTGCATGCCAGAATCAATTTCCTTCTGTTCAACAGGCTGAAAAAGTGCTTGTGAACTAAACAGCTCCATGCTGCCCTTCCTCAGGAAGCTAGATGTTGTCTCTTTATGGTAGTCTCCTGCTTTTTCAGGAAGAGGACGTGTGGTTTCTTCCTCAAAGGAGCTGTACTTTGTAGTTTCATTAGCTTCATGTGCTAGAAACCTCTTTCTCTCTTCTTCCTGCTTCTTTGATGCTCTTTTGCTTTCTAGTGCTTCCATTGAGGGCTGCCACTGTTCGGACTTCTGTGTGCGTTTTCCTGAAGAGTCCAAGTTTTCTGCTGAAGAGTGGAATCTCAAGTCAGCTCTAATGGCAGCACTCATGCTTCCATCACTAGCTGGCTTCATGTGCAGGTCTCCAGCATACAACGGAGAAAGGGCAGATGCCATCGCTGAAACTGATGTTGCAACTGCAGTTGACAGGGAAGTAATTTTTCCACTTTCATTTTGTACCTATAAAAAAAAAAAAAAAAAAGAAAAAAAGACTTCAAAGCTCTGGAACCAATTTCCCAAAACAGTGTAATCACATCAGTTCTTCAGATGTGTCCTTCCATATGAATATAGTGCTCTCTCTGTATATATACTAATATAGATTAGAAACAGGTAAGGAGAGCAACAATGCCTGCATAATTTAGCTGCAGATGGATTATTCCACCCAGGGAAGAAACGACTGTATGTGAACAGCAACATCTTTAGTAATAAAGGGCGTATGTGTAGCATGCAACATTAAATTGTGTCAGATCTCCATGAAAAGACTCATAGTGGCACAGTACTGTGCAGCACTGGGTAAAGAACTGAGTTCAGGTTCCAGACGCCAGGTGACATGCCATGTGCCCAGGCTAATCAACGCTGCATCTCAGTAGGGCTAATTAGCTTTGGCACAGCTCTGCTCTGATATGGTTATGCAGCTTCCAGCTCTGGAGCTAGCTCAGCGCCAGAGAGAGACTCTGCTCCGTGCTGTCCTACAAAGGGCAGATATTCCTGATGCTTCTGCCTCGTAAATCACCTTCACACAGGACTGTCAGTCTCAGACATAAACACTGGCTGTCATGTACATCTCAGAGCAAAGTATTTGAATCTAAGCAGCATATTAAAAAAACCTCCAAATCTGCTTTGCCGGCCTCCACAGTGGAAAAATTATCTTTTCTATTCTTCTAACATAGTAATTTTATGAAGTTTTCCTGGAGACAGTTAAGATGCAAAATTCTTCTGAAATGCAGAGCTTGGCTTTATCTTCTCCAAAGGAGACTAAAGCTATGAAAGAGGCCGACAAACATGCCTTCATACACATCAGGAGAGTTTTTTTGTTTGGCCTTTTTTGTTGTTTTCTTAAACTGCAGGGCTAGTGAACAGCATGCAAAAGGAACAGACAAAATCACACCAGAGGAAATCAATGGAAAACTTAAAATGCACATGCAAATCATAAAGCATGGTCACCACAGTCATTCACTAAACAAATCAGAAACCAAGCAAAGACTACTGTGCTAGCTCTAAGATTCCAAAAAAAGATTAAGAAAATAGTTACCAGTTTATTCTTTTTCCATTGCATCTATCAGAATTAGAAATTTAGAGGATATCAGCAAATGGATTTCATCTTTAGTTACAAGATATTTACATTTGCAGTTGTGTATTTTGGTAACATAACCTCTCGTTATCTATTTTGAGACCTTTCTTTTGTTTCTTCCTAGAAAAACTGTAACTGCATGTCAAAACATCCCAACATTGCAAATGAACAGTTCACTATAGAAAGTCTTTGAAAATACACTCCCATTGAAGTTGGTTCAGAGTCAACTCTGGTTTCTTTTGCTAGGTTCAGAAAGAGATTACAAAAGATGCTTGAAGAGCAAGTTTGTTTTGTAAAGGTCTGACAAACTGATGTGACTGTCACTTCTTTCCCATCTGCTTCAGCCCACTTTCTGTTGATCACCTTCTTGGCCCCCAAACAAGTTAGTGACACAATCATTAAAGAGGCCAGGCTGTGACAGTGGTTGGCATGTGGAAAATTAATGGAAAGAGGACTATGTAAGGTCTGGAAATCTTGCTAAAATAAATTTGATAGATATTTAATACTACTTCATGCCTAAGTAAAGTAGGCCTAAAGTACAATTATATATCTGTACAGCTTTGTACCAATATGGTTATCCTGCCTTCTCACTATTCTATTATTATAATATGGAAAATGTATAATCATGAATGAAGCACACAGAAAGAGAAGGGTAGGAACTTTCTAACACTCCAATTGATCCAAATCCCTAGCAATACGACACGCATAGGAGCTGTGCTTCACTGTTAAAATTATTTCTTTTAGAGCTGTAATACTAGAGGACTGATGTTTCTGCTGCTGTGAACATCAGCTCTGAAAGACCACTGCTGGGCCATCTTATGCTCAAACTTCACTAAAAAGGCATTCCTTTGCAGTTCCAATTATATGAAGGATTCCAGAACAGGAAACCCAATTCCACTGCACATATTATGTAATTTCATTTTGACCATGACATTTCGAATTTCAAAAGTATTCTGCTTTTAGGGGGAAACAAAACAAAACAAAAATCAATGCCCCCTCCCAGAGGAAAATGACAGAATATGTCCTGACTAATAATGGAAATACACACTGCCTTCAGGAAAGAGTCTGAAAGTTGCACATGACAAAGCTCCAAAATTCCCTAAAAATACATCCAAAGCACAATGATGTGTGTCACAGTTTTTATCCCTTTGGTCAGGAATTTAGTTTTAGAAGACATGTAATATTCTGCCAGAAAAGACAGATATTGTGAAAGATACAGCATGCATTAATCAGGAAGCTGATACGCTCTTGAATTAAAAAACACACAAATGAAGTTCAACATTTTAGAGGATGTTGTTCCTCAGTGTCAGAAGACTGTTTCCTGACAAGCTTTTTCCTGCGAATATGCTATGACCCTAGTGTGTAGCTCAGAGAAAAAAAAGGACAGCTGTTATGGCATCTTACACTGAAGCTGTTTTCACAGAGAAAAAGAAACAAATGTAGAAGAGCTAAGATTGCTCTTACCTGCTCAACTTCTCCAAGAGTGACTGGCTGAGTCTGGTACCGAGCATTCATTCTCCTGTGCCTAATATCTCCTCGACTCCTCGTGGAGATGGCCCTGGATACTGGTTGAGACAGTTTGTTAAACAAAGCCATCTTCTCTGCCAGACTTAAGGTGGAAGAATCTGGTTCATCAGACTGATCTTGCCCCATTGCTTCTTTGGCTGCTCTTATCTCCTCTTTAGCTAAAATTTTTTGGTGTGCTGATGCCTGCAAGCTGAAGAAACAGAACTGGAAATGAGTTCTGAAGAAGCCATTAGGAAGTTTTAACATCTCAACCTGATAGGAGCAGAAGAACTGTACATAAAGCACAACAGCCAATGTAATATAGCAGCCTATGTGGTTATGCAGTGGTTCAACATTGGCACGATGAATTCTAATTCAACAGCTGAAGATCTAAAAAAAAGTTAAATTTTCATTTACAAATTCCTTTGATTAGGACACAACAATTTTTTAAAAGGGGAACTCAAGATTGAAGAAAGACTTTTCAGACCAATCTCTTTATACAGAATACAGAGCTATGGAGAGACATTTAAGATGGGTGCTCCAGAACGAATACAGGTCCTACAGTGCAATTTACATAAAATTCAGTTTTATTAGAAATAATTTGTGGAGCATACATGATAAAAACATTTAAAAGATGGACTTAAACTCCAAGTTAGTGCTGCTTTTAGGTTAGCGTAAATTGTAGTGCCTCTTATAATTTGAAGTGGAACAGAATTCAGATTGTCTTTTGTTTTGAGTTGTCTGGGGTAACTCAACAACAAAATATAGTTTTGAAATATATTCTATTCATTTTGAACATTGTTTGACCAATGCTGAAGGCAGACATTCATTCACAAAAGCTGTAACTGCATTTGTCTCTACAATAATATATTTTATTCACTCTAGCTAGATTCAGCCACATTTATGGAATTAGCATTCTCTCTCTTTTTTTTTTTTTTTCTGTTGTGGTTTCTGCTAAAATTCTCTCATTCTGAACAGGCAAACAGTATTCTGCAACTTTACCTATAGGTGGTGCAATTTCTTATCGTTCCTTCAATTTTGCAAACTAAAAACAAAATATATGTAGAGACAGACAAAGAGGATATGTACTGCTGGTGAAATCAAGAACCCAGCTTTGGTATTTTCATCGCAAGACGACATTACTCTATAAAAAAAAAAGTACAAGAACAAAGAAGGGTTCTGCTAGGTTTGCTCACATGCAAATTCATTTATTTCACAAAGAAGACGATTACTACGCTTCTAGAACAGGTAAGTGTGGTTAGAAAGGTTGTGAAAACAGATGCTTGACAAAAAAAAGCTGCACTGTTTTATCATGCAAACATAAATGAAGTTGACAAATGTTTTAAATATTCTTTAAACAAGTATTGAGTTGACACATTGAAAAGGCATTCAAGACTTTAAAGATGCATCTGCTATTGAGGAATCTTGTGCTCCATGTAACATGCATATTTATCCCCCCCAGTACCTGATAGGTTGTACAGTGCTCTTAACTACAGTGGGACTAGGTACTCTTGTCACTACTGTGTGGGTATTCACAGAACGTGAAGCAGGGGTAGATTCACTTTAAAGAATTGCCAAGGAGGGAAAATTCACAGGGAGAGAGAAGAAAAAAGCATTAAGAAAAGCAATATATTAAGTGTTAACTACAGAAAAGACCAAAACCAAACCAAAACAAAACAGAAAAACAAACAGCAATGATTGTTAATTAACTGAGTTATCTCCTGTGACCTTTGCAAATTAACTTCAAATATTCTGAAAGAACTAAAAACACAGAGGAGCAAACAGGTTGTCTCTTGAAGTTACTAATTACTCATAATATATGTTATGTTTTAGTAGATCATTAGGTGAATATCCATTCACCTTTGTTTAATTTTCCCCAAAAATGACTTTCCTTTTTTCAGGAAAACTTCACAATGTATGACCAGAGTACAACAAGTGCATTTCCAAAAAAATACATTTGAGATTACGGAGTGTAAAAGGTTTTCCCCAATAAAAATGTTCCATAAGAAATTGTGCAGATTTCCCTCAGTGCAAAGTATAATTTTCATTTGAATTACAAACCAATGCTACGATTAATCCTTTTTTTACCTATTTACAGGTTCACAAGCTTTCTGCCAAATTACAGTTCACACAAGTTATGTTTTATTAGTCCCTCTACTTCTAAAAAGGAATTTCAATATAGTTTCCCCTGTGGTTCTCAAGGAAGTTGGCCCTTAACAATAAATGTTTTCCTTGCTACAAAGTTGTAAACACCACATATATGGAACTTATTCCCAGATTTAAAAGCAGGAACCAAAAAAAAAAAAACCCAATGTACACAACTTACGTAGCTGCAATGACCACTTCCTCACTGGTAATCGGTTGTGTGTGCGACCTATCCTGCAAACGCCGCAGTCTTCTCTCTACTGCTGAACTTCTTGTAGGTGGTTTAGGAATATTTTTCATTTCAAATGATTTTTCCATTTCCTAAGAGGAGATATGTCATAATTAAAACCCAGGAAGAAAAGTTCTAAAACAGTACTTTCTTTTTAGCTTTCTTGTATGCCTATCTCTGAATTAGAAGCAGGATGTAATAGCACAGCAGGCATCAGCGAGTTAACACTAACTACACATCTCTCTAAATTACGTTCTTAAAGAAGATTTTAGAGCAACAGGTCTACTGTGTAGGTAGGTGAGATGAAGTAAAAAAAAGTTACAGAGCTTGGACTTGGTTAACTACATTACACTTCATTTTCATGCACTTGGGGTTCTTCTGCATCTTGTACATGAAATGTTTAACTGAGCCTTCTACTAAGAAAATCTAATACTTACTCTAAAAAGCAGCCTCTTTGCAGCTACACTTAGTTTGGCTCGGTCATCCATTTTTTCTTCATCTACATAAAGGAAGAAAAAAAAGGAGGCTGAATGTATTGAATCAACCTCATAGTAAGTGCAAGGGTTTTTTTGACTAAATGATTTCTCAACTCCTCAAAAATTATGCTTTACTAAGACAAGAAGCACCACCAGCAAATAATCTGTCTGTTACTCCCTTTTAACAAAAGACTCAACAGGAACCAAACCGTGTAAATTTATTTGTATTTACATGTATTGCATCAGAGGAAAATTCTTAACAGGATTAGAGAAAAGACTTGAAAGTACGTGAGCTGTCCTGAAGACAAGTTATTAAAACAAACTTTTATGAATAGTCAAACTTACTATATTAGTCTATGATAAAACATGGACTAAGAAAATGATTAGACTAAAAGACTGTCTTAAGGGTCAGTATTCATCCTGCTCTATAGAACATCTATTTTCTACCAGTTGACCCTTCAAGATGGTCTCTCCTGGAAGCTGGTCATTCTGATTACCACATTGTGGCCCCATTTTTCAGAGGCTCAACCGGTATCCTTAGGAGCTGAAAACTGCATCCTCCAGATCCAAGAGCCAGCATCTCAAAGCTGCAGAGAATATCAGCTTTCAAATAGCATAAGGCATTAAATCTAAATTTAACTACTCATTAGATTACGTACTTAATTTGTGCCAGACTTGCCAAGAGTGAGAACAG
>NW_010107760.1:55107-93924 GCF_000699245.1 Pterocles gutturalis
CAAGATGGCAGACTGAATTATATAATTTAATAACCAGCATCTTGCAGGTTCGTTAGCTAGAAATCACATTACCAATATTAGTTTCACACTATAGTAAAGGCTTTTTTAGTTATTAGTCCCAGACCGCTGATTAAAATCTGTACTTATTTTACACCAACTAGCTTATTTATTCTCTAAATCAGAAACAAAGCCCCAGCTACGTTGAAAAGTGTCAAGCCATTCCCCTCCTTGCCTCCAATACAAAGTTCAGTATCCATAAACAGACTTTTGGCCTTAAATTAAATTGAAAATGAGCCTGTAGCAGACATGGTCCAAGGAAAAGTGGTACTTCAAACATATTATAGGCACTGTTCGTTATTTTCAAGTGGACTTTGTTTGCATTATCAAATAGTTCTTCTGTTAAAACAAAACACATTTTCTCCCATTTCTTCCTTAGAAAACTATGGTAACATACCTTCAGCAGTCGGTATTTCTGCACTCAAAATTGACCTAGTGAAAAATTATCAAACAGAAAGAAGTTAGCTGGAAATGAGACATGGAAAATTAAATTCAAACTCCATCTGAAGAAACAGGACCTCAAAAGGCTTAAGGGTGGGAAAACTTTATCTATTTTTCAAGTTTCCACTTCAACATCCTTTAATAAAGCAGAAAGGCAAGCAATTGCAGACAAATTTAAATACTGTAAAGGAAAATTATTTCCAGTTCATCTTGCAGAAGATAAAAGTCTAAGGTTTGCTGTCAGCTCTTTTAACATAAAATATGTAGCTTTGGTTGGTTACAAAAAAAGTAAATGATAAAGCAGAGTAGATGGAAAGGAAACTCTTTATATAAAAACAGACAAAAGCATTTATCATTGAACAGAACCAGACAGCTATAATACTTTATGATGATTCACTGTTCACCATTTTACATAGGGGGGGGGATTTGCAATGAATTAGTTTTGTCGGCAGTGTTTTTTTGTTTTTATTTTATAAGAAAATGTAACAAATACTTGATTGTTTTTAAACAGAAACAATAACCTTGCAAAATGTTTATGTTAATAAATGAACAAAGTCTCTTCACAAGTTTGTTCATGTCTACCTACACCAGAATGCTACACAGAGCTACGTATGTGCCTACCTATCTGTCTCCTTTCGTTCTGCTGATGTTATAGGTTGAGTTTTAAATCTCTCAGAAGTCTTTCTATTTTCACCAGGAGAAAAATAGCGCCTCGGCTTTCGTGGCCCTCTTTCACGGTCACCATTGGCAGACAAATTGCTACCTGCTGTTGACATCTCAAACCGAGATTCACTTTTAAACCACGATAGAAAGTGCATAGAAAAGAAAACAGAAGAGAGAAGCACAGATGTAAGCATCTCAACAATTCACTAGAGATCACTCTGCATGCTCCTCTGGTAACATGCGCAGACGTATACATTCCAGCTAACCCGCATCACAACTTGCGCTAGCAAGCAGAAGCACAAAAGCAGAATTCAAACCATCTCAGCCTCCAATACACACTGGTGAGAGCTAAGCTGTGAGCTTTAGGTGCCGAACACAACTGAGGTTGAGTGTGTGTAATTTTTGCCAAGGACGTGCAAGTTTCACATGAAAATACATCTGAAATGTCACCTACAGTTCTGTTTTCTTGTTGGCATTAGCAGTCTCCAGAAAGACATTACGGAGCTGGGCAACAGAGACTTTTGTGTCAACTGTGCCAATCTCACCACTTGGTGCATTTGCTTCCATGCTCTCCTTACTTTTAAATGCTTCTAGCTTAGGAGCCACAGTATAGTCAGACATTGAGCGAGTCAGGACTTTATGCTTTGCTGTTGACACTTTCCAAATAGGAGCTTTCGCCTTGGTAGGCTGCGATACAGACCCACTCTGTATGTACATAACAGCTTCACTCCTTTCTATGTTCTCAGGGGTCTTAAACTGCTGCTCAGGACCCTGCCTCTTATTGCACTCCAGCTCTCTCTGAACTTCTGAGTTAACTTTCAGCTTGCTTGCCAAAGAGGAACTCTCCACTGGTGTATCCAATTCTCCTCCTTCAAAGAGGCCTTCATGGTTCTTCCCTTGCTTGCGAATCTCAGATGGCAGAATTGGTCTTCTGCTTTTGGAAGCCTGTTCACCCTCCAAGGAATCTTCTTCATCAGGCTTTTCTCCACAAACAAGTGCCTCTTTCTTTTCACTCTCTGACGCAGTGGCTGCTGATGGTTTTGTTAAGAGGCTAACTTTGTCTGGTGGGAGGCTGCCAGCAGAGATGTTTGCTGGTTCTTCTGTTGCCATCAGCTGAGCTGTGTGAGCAATGCCAGCAGGCTGAATATAGCCATGTATTGGTTGGCGGACTGAAGTGACAGGCTGATTTGTAACCCTATCAAAGGCAGACGTTTCTGTCTGAAGAGGCATGTAGTGGGCTGGCACTGGATGGGATTTTCTCTGAGATACTGTGTCTGTGACAAGTTCAGGGCTTCCACGAGCACTTTCCTCTTTCACCAGTTTCTCTCTATTTTTTACTCTTTAAGAAAGAAAAAGGATTAAAGCTGTGAACAGCAATACCCAATCTGGGAAGGAACACAGACACCTACTGTGGGTACAGACAGCAACATTGTATTCAAATAAAAAGCAATCAATATGTAAAAGAAAGCAGTATTATGATGCAACCCATTCCTCCCCCTGAATCTTAGTAGTAACATTGCTTAAAAACATTCAAGTGATTCACGGGGCCTTGAACATGCATGACTCCTGAGAAGGTAACTGAGCAAGCTCTGAAAATGCACAGCATGTTCCCATGAGGTCACAACTGTGTTTGTCAAACAGCACATACCCATAGCCTCAAACAAACAAGATGATAAAAACTGCTGCTTATATTATCAAAGCATTGGACTCGGCCTGAAATTGCAAATTCCATTGGCAATCAAGTATATAGTCAGATTTTTGAAGATGTCTAAACACTGGGCAGCTTACATCATATGAAGAAGCTGTTGCGTTGGGGAAAGGGATGACAAAGCATGCTGTTATCTCAACCTAGCCATTCAGCTGTTTTGCCAGGAACTTTTTTATTTGTACTTTTGTGTATCCTGTAAGATACACAAAAAGATATCCCAAAATGTTACATGTAACCTGTTTCAGGAAGTGAGAAAAAATATTGGAAAGGCAAGCCTTAAAGCCCAAAGTGAAACTATGGCATGTCTGCTGCTATTCAGAGGGCTTGCAGGACAGAAAATGATTTAAAAAAAACCAAAACAAAACAGAACTCAAAACAGGCATTCTGTTTTAAGACATTTCATTATATTCTAACTTGCCAAACTTACAGGAACGTATCCAAAAGTTACCTTACTTCAGTGTATTTTTTAGAAACACCTCTAGATTTGCATAACATCCATGCAAAACAGAGTTGCATTCTACCTTTAGACGATGCAACTCCACTAACAGAAGGTAAGTGTGTGCAGCTGGAGGCAGCCTTTGCTCTATGACCACAGCTGCAGGTCAGCTTTCCAGCAGCTTTACAGCCACGCTGAGTGTTCAGACAGCTTACAGGGCGAGTGTTTGTAAATACCGCATACATAATACTAAAAATGAAAGCCCTGTACTTCGTCCCCTCCCAAATTGGTATAAAAATTATTTTAATTCTGGGGAAGGAGAGAAACTAAAGTACAACAGGATACTAGCTCTTTATTTGAAAGCAAGTAATCCAGCTCAATGTACGTGCAATTCCAGGCCTGCTACCAACAGACTTTTTGGAGTTTACGTTATTTTTAAAAAAGCAGGCTTTATGAAAAAAGGTAAATGAATATCTGAGAGAACAATTCAGGATATTCAAAGTTAAACACCAACCTTTCTGATACTTTGGTGTTTCTTAACTCCGAGGATTGGTGCACTTACCAGGGAGGCTTCTCAAAGTTACTTAAGCACAGAAAATGTGTTCAGTCTGAAACAGTGATTCTTTAAACTACATGTACAAAGCATTCTCCACAACATCCACACTGATATTAGTACTGGGTTATAACAATTACGTTAATCAGCAACAAGGAAAAGAGTCTTCCTGCAATGCTTCTCATGATGGGCTAACTGTATGTGATACCAAACTGGGAGAAAGCAGCTGCTTGTAGCTCTGATCAAGATCTTGCTTTACTTTTCAATGTAAGTTTTTTTACTTCTCTTGTACCATCTCCTTTGGAATTCAAGGAATTAATTGTAGGCAATGCTAAAATGGACTGGTGTGTGGTATAACAATCTGCTGGCTTAAAGTGTATAAAGCGGGATAAAATAAGAAATTATAAAAACTAGTGAAGCCAGCATGGAATTAGCTGTGGAAGAAGCTGGGGTATTTGTATGTCTTCATCAAAATATCAATTGGTTGTAAGTTACAACAAAAGCAGATGCTTCAGAAAAGGTTAAAAACTGTTTATCTGCAAGAAACAACACCTTCTAACTTGCTGCTGTTAAAGGAAAATTAAAGGCAAGTGTTAAATGAAGACAGAGTGAAGGGAAAGAACAGGGAGGTTTGTAGTCTGATTGTTAGCCACTCATCTATGTTTTATGATACCTGGAGGGCCAGCTGATAAGTGAAGGTGTGTCCCCTTCGGAATCTTTCTGAAGAAACCATTCAGGTTTTGCTTTCCCTGCACTACTACAGAAAACAGAACTTCAGGTAATTTTTGAGATCTCAACACATGCTCCCGTTGCTTCTCCCAATCTTCCCTCCCCACTGCTTTATTTCATTTCTAATTACTCAGAGGACTGCTCACGAAAATAAAAGCACAGTACATGAATCAAATTGAAAGGTGATAAACTGTGAAACAAACTATCATATTAATTCCACAGACATCTAAAAGGTGTTCTGAATGTTAAATATTCTGCAAGGGTAACTTTAGCAAGAGTACATTGTCCAGAATTCGAGAAGTGAAAGCAGCTACACAATCTTATTTTTGCCATTTGCCATTGCAGGTCAGTTTGAAGGTTTTGATGTAAGGATACCTTGAGAAGCTGCTAAAAACATTCCTTTAATTTGTGGTTTAAAGTGGTAAAGACAAGTGGGTCCAAAATGAAGTAGTAATATAAATTTAATTAAGTTTGAAATTCAGATAGATACATCATACTTTGTAAGAAATTCTCAGAAGCAGCTGGAACCCCTCTTGTAGTCCTGTATCACAAAAGCTTCAGAAATGCAAACCCAGTTAGCTCAAGTAAAACATAGTGTCACAGGGTGACAGAGGAAAGGAAGGGTTTAAAACTCAAAGTAACCCCAGTTTGATCTTGACTTTATTCTGTTTCCATTATGGAGCTGAAAGCATAAAAAGAAACAAGAGCACTGCAAACTTTTAAAAGCTTTACAGGAAAGGGTGTCTGCAGAGTACCTAGGTACGGTTTCTCAGATACTTTCCTAATGCCCACCTTCACCTACAGCAACAGTAGATCACATCAAATACTTTTAACCTTGCAAGCAGATGGTCCAGCCATGCTCATGTTTACAAACTCCCTGGAGGTGCCGAGCAGCCAGGCTGCTCTCCATTACCTCTAGCTACATCTGAAAGAACTCCTCGCATTGCAGTAGAGCAATTTGGGATTAATATCCCAAATTAAGCTCCAGATCATCTACTTCATTTTTTCTCAGTTGGTCTTCTAATAAAAATAGTTGAAGAAGGTCAAATCAATGACTGTTCTTAAGATAACAGTGCATTTACTGCAAATAAGTTTAAATTTGAGAACCCACCCTACAGTTGTCACCTTATCCAAATCAAGCTTAGAACAAAGTCAACACCGACTGTTAAAACACCTTTTGTTTTCCCAAATGTTTTTGAATTCCTGAAGGAACTGAGCAAATAGGAGGTAAAAAATCTTTCACAGGAGCTGACCAGGTAGCTGGAATTGCTTTGAAGCAAGCCAACTTCCTTCACGTCTCTTAATGTGTACTTTGGCACATTTTTATAGTAAGCATGGCCCAGGCATCAATTATTTGTACTTGATCGTTCAAGCTTTGAAGAGAGCAGTCAGAAGAATGCAAGCCATATTTTGAATTTAGAGCTAATCAGCCACTTCAGCAGCCAAATGCAGACAATGTCAAATGATACCTTCTCAGCACCTTGTCTTCTCAGTGATGGATAATAGGATTAATTATTAAATCATCTCAGAACTGAAGGCCCAAAGCTTTCACATGTATTCCAAAGCAAGCTGCATTTATTTTCCAACTTCAACTTGGCAAATTTAAATTTAACAAAACCAATTTTGCAACCTATATAACGTGGAACTGACTTCAAAACAGCAGACACCTCAAAAGCTGGCGTTAGCTCTTACTTTGCTTGTGTAAATGGCCTTATAGGAGACTACCACACAGTAACCTTAAACGGACTGCATGGAAACAGGCAGTGACTTCTTTAGCACTCAGAAACAGGTACAAGAGTTTGAGAGGTTATTCTTGAATCTCTGGGTATCATATCTATGAGTACGCACCGGAACTGGAAATTGTCAGGGGTATTAGAATGAAGAATGGGCTCTTGGCAACTTGGCCTTTAAAATACCACCTACAGCCTACACGTGTATCCAAACAAGAAACCAAATCCCAAGTTTAAACTCTTGGCTGCTGTAAGAGCTACACCACATCTTGATGGGTGTAGATGATTTCCTTCACAAGATAAGACAAAGAGTAATTGCAGGAAACCTGATACTGACCCAAGCCTCATCCAGAAAGAATCTGAAATTAGTGATAATACAGTCAGCAATGTGTAGTAAGTTATGACTTACTCCTGCTGCTTTTGCCCCAGTCTCTCATGTGTTAGTATGGCATTACTGCAGAGCAGAGAAGTAAAGATGACCATACCACAGATGGGATGGAGTTCAAACTCTGGAACTGTCCTAACATCAGAACCCACCTGAAAATGGATCTTACCATTTCATTATCTGGAAATGGAGAACAACTAAGCCTCAAAAAAAGGAAGACCTTGCAGATAGGGTCTCTCTTGCCAAACAGAGCTGATCCCTTAGTGTTTCACACAGCATTAGATCTCATAGGGACATATAACTTTTAACAAATAAAAAAGTATGCCCCCACTAAAAACAGCATTTCCTTAATTATTTGTCTTCTGCCCAAACCTTTGCAACATCTTTTATTACAAAAAAAAAAAAAAAAAAAGGTAATGTCAGAAGTGGCAGCTTTAAAAAGAAACAGCTAGAATTTGTGAATGATTTGATAATGCCTTCAGCTTGCTCAGTCTGAACTTGTAACTGGTTTATAGAGTTGCATTAGAACAAACACACTTGTCAGCTAAA
This sequence comes from Pterocles gutturalis, assembly GCF_000699245.1. Taxonomy (NCBI): domain Eukaryota; kingdom Metazoa; phylum Chordata; class Aves; order Pterocliformes; family Pteroclidae; genus Pterocles; species Pterocles gutturalis. The sequence continues at coordinate 62,359 of NW_010107760.1, forward strand.
AGTGAAAGAGCTCCATAAGGAGACCTGATTTCTCCACATTAAAGGCTAATCTGTGAACGGGCAGATTCAAGTGTTTCTCTGTAGCCAGCATGCTGTTTCACCAGGGCAACTGCCATCCCACCAATGCCGCATGCAGTGCCGCTTCTCCTGAGCTGGAAGAGACAACCACCCAGAAGGCATTTCATTGTTCAGTGTTTCATTGCTTTCCCCTCACAGAAACAGGGACTATGATTGCTTTATGAGAGTAAAGAGAAGAAAACCCCTTCTTACACTGCAGCAGACACATTCTTGGCTATCAAGTTAGATGAACTATTCTCTTTGCTTTCCAAAGGTTGAAAACTTTGTCCCTTCCTCCACCTTACAAAACAAAGAAAACAACCTGCCAAAGGTCCATTGCACCAATATCGCTTCCTATCAATAACAGCATTAGTCAAGAGATTTATCTTAAATTGACCATTTGAAGATAAGGGACAATATTTTGCAGTATTTGAGTTAAGACTGCTTCAGAGACAAGTTTTTTGGAGCCTGGAATAACCTAGTCAGCTCAAAGGAGTTTCAAAGCAACTCTGGTCTGAGTTGTATGGATGAGCCTGTGATGACTATTTTTCTTACTGTAGTAGCATGACTGTAAACTTGAAACATAAACTAATATAAGGTAGCACTTCCTAAGTATGTTGACTTACATTCCCCTCTGATGGCTTTTTTGAAATAACAATATTCCTTTAAAATTTCGGCTTAATTGTGAGAGTCCTGGGATAGCTCATACAGCCACGCATCCATGCAAAAGACGATGAGCACGATTAGAAGTCACCTGAATAATGAAAAGCTATGAATAAGACTACTACTGGTATGCCCTATGCAATAAAGTGAAACAAAAAAAGGGTAAGTACATGTGAGCAGCTTACATGTACTGTAAATAGATGACTTAGTCAATCCACCAGGCAGTTAACCTTTGATGTGGAAGATTGCATCCTCATTCAAATTTTAAGGTATGCGTATGTGTTAATAATCAGAATCACATTTTGTGATTTTGGTGGGAAGGATAAAGGAGTCCAGTCAAGGCAGCTTGTTTCTGAAACTACTGCAAAAAGTGCCAAAAAGTGTAAACAGTTTGGTTTATGCCAGTTCATTTCAGTTTTTTAGAAACAGTCAGCACTGCTCAGCATGATGATGTGTTCACAATTAAGTTTTCATTACAATTTACATCATTTTAGTGGCAACATTTTAACTTGAGTTTTTACAGTTACCATTTTCCATTTCTACCTACCTAAAAATTAAAGAATCGCATATAGAGAAAATCTTACTCGTAAAAAATTCTTAGTTGCAAGTTGTTTTCAGTCACCATAACACTCTGACAGTCTCTTTTCACACTACAGTGTGAAACTACAATGTGAAACTAGTGAAAACTATTTTTTTTTCCTTAAAGAAGAATCTGGTTACCCTACGAGTGGAGTAAATTTGTCAAATCTGAACCAATTCAGCATACCATGAGGTGGGCTGCATTTTCCAAATTCAGTATGGATTTTAACTCTGCCCCTTCACAGACATACCCTGATATTATCTGAAAGATTAACTACCACAGTTCGAAAGGGTTTTTACACTTCCACAGCAGGAAAACAAATCAACTATTATTTCAAATGACCCAAAACACTTTTCAACTTTTAACTCTGAGACTTGTTTTATTTTAGCAGAAGTTGTCATGAAGCTATTCAAATCTTCACTGAGAAACAACTTGTCTTTACTTGGAAACCCCAACCTAAACAATTACAGGATATAAAGGAAAAAGTTAAAGGCTTGCTCTAACAGGTTATGGAAAAAAAAAAAAAAAAAAAAAAAAGGCAAACTTAGGACTGTAACTGCTTCAATAGCTAGCTTGTGTAAATATCTTAAACATCAGTTTAAAGGCCTAATTTTAGCATAAATTCCATAAGTATGAAGTGAAACCAAGGATGTATCTAATCATAGACACAGATACCCATTTCCTTGTATCGAAACACACTGAGATTCAATAAACCCAACCAATCCAGCCGGAAACATCCAAAGCCACTAAGTACATTCTTCAAGGGTAATAAATACAATCTCCTAAATACTGTAGACACTGCTGCAGAAGGTGATTAAGATAAAGGAATCTACTGTATAAGCAAACAAAAATCATGCTTACCTTTGTCTGATGTTACTGTGCAAGGGCTGGTCATTCTGCAAATGGATTGGTGAGGCTGCCCGCTTTGATGAAGAAAGGGACTCTCTCGGGGTTTGCTTTGGTGATATTGGCACTTCATTACAGGAGGAAGATTCTCGTCCAGAAAGTGGAAGGGAGACAGAACTATTCAAGGTTGCTGAAGGGTCAGAAGACTGTCTAATGGCACTGTCATCATCTGCTTTTCTTTCACGCTTTTCATTTGAGAGGTCTTCTTTATCTGGAACACCATCTTTTTCATGGCTGGAGTACTCTTTGGATTCAGAAATCACACTCTTTGACTCCTTTGTCTCAGTCCTGGACAAATATAGGGAGCCACAGTCCTTCTTTTCATCATCTTGCCTTTCACTTTTCACTCCCTTTCTTTCCACACTGTCGGGATCTTTCCTTGTCCTTGTATATCTGTATGAGTAGTCAGAATCCAAATCGGAATCAAGAGTTAATCCGTATTTTTCTGCCAGCTGGCGCCGCCTCTCTGCCTTGTACCTAGCTATCCTTTCTGCTTTTGATTCCAGTTCCTGGACATCCATGTTTCCTGTACTATACAAGGGCTCTGTATTACCTCCTGTGATTTCTGCTCGGTATCTGGATGATCTGGGTTGTTTTTCTACAGAAGAATCTGAAGTTTCCTCCTCTTCATTTGATCTTCCTGTCAAAAGTACAAGATACATGAGCAAGTCCATCCCAAAACTCCAAATACCCTGCCCACCATTCACATCGAGCAAACAAAAAAGCTTCCCACTTTCTTACAAATCAAAGTGTACTAGTGACTGCCCAGACACATTACATTTTTGCACTTACGTCTCCAAAAGCACATACAAATGATTAAGAAATGTGTATTACTTCTAATTCTTTAAGAGTCTCATATCAAATTATTGCTGTTTTAGAACAATATGGATAATTTTTTTCATATAGGACAACTGGAGAATTAAAAAACAAGTTAAAACCCCCTGACCACAGCTCTACTTCAGAACTCTTCTGCATGTACTGCACTAATTATAGGGTAGTAAACATGAAGCAATTTAGCGATGCAAGATTAACAGATATATACTACTTACTTAAGTGGGGACTGTATGGATCAGTTGCACGCATATATCTTGGTGTATCCTCCTCTAGTAAACGGTGTGTGACTGATCCTGGGCAGTTTTGTAGAAGCATAGGTTGTGTATCATTTTCAATTCCCTCTAAGCGTCTAGCTATTCTCTCTTTTCTGAAAAAGATATGAAAAATATGAAATAAGGCACCTTGGAAGATTTGAGGGGAGAGTTTCTAAGAGGAGGTAACAAAACAAGCCATGTGTTTTGTTTTACAGGCAAAAGGCCTTTTTTTTTTTTTTACCTTTTCATTTCCAAAATATCTTGGTTGTTTGGTTCAAACAGTTTTCTTAATTCTGAAACTGAGACAACAAAAGATTATATAGTTTATAAGCTACTAAGTTTCAGACACTCACAGAAACTTGCTAAAATTCTTTAGAATAAGAAGGAACAGTCAAATAAAGTTAAGAGGTTTGAAATAGCTTTTGGTGGGGAAGAAGCATTTTCTTCTTGTTTTCCTAGTTCATTAAGCTTGCACTGCATTAGGCACACAGGTGTAAACACCAAGGAGTCCTCCCCTCCAGGTACTCCCAGGCTAAGCTAGAATCTGCTATGCCATCCTAGCAGTTTTTACGATCTAGTATAAACAGGGCAAGTTGTATTTTGATTAGCTGAGGTCAAGCTTACACGCTATAGTGACCCATTTCAAAACCAGGTCGTATGGAATTACTGCTTACTCTGTCTACACAAAGGTTGGAGACAGTGTTTAAAGAGAAAGTGTCCCCTATTCCTTATGCTCCTCCACTCCCTTATACTGAGCAAATCCCAAGAATCCCAGTGACTCATGGGTGGAGGAGAAATTACCGTGCACCCTCATGATATTCCTGGATGGTTAATCACTTTCTACTTCGCTAATTTTCCCTTCTAGTTCTAGTTGAACATGCTTCCCCTCTCTCCTCCTAAACTGTTTTGTGCTGTTATGTGCTTGTACACAGCTGTCACACTTCACAAAATAGTAGTGAACCAACAGGAGGCACGATAGATTAAGTAATCCCTATATATATACACATATGTGCACAGTTATCAGTGATGTTTACAAACCACACTGGAGCAGTGAGTACTACATAAACAAGTGTGGTGTGACTTCTTATCACCAGGAAGAGAAACCATCCAGGCTGTCAAAAGATGCAGTGGACTGGGGGGTGGAGGGGCATGCCTAAGAAGAACCCCCAGGACCCCCGTGTCATTACCTTGGCAAAGATGTGGTGCTAAGAGCTGTGTGTGCCTATTCTGATGCAACGTCCCTCTGGGTGACCCAGGGATCAAAAGTTAAAGCGAGCTGAAGTCTACAGCCTGCTAAATCAGCCCTACATCGCTGTTAGAAATGCCTGATGAGTCAGGAGTGTCTAGTAGACACTATTCCACACCACTGCAGCAGTAAATCTATCAGCTTTTTTCCCTACCAGACTTCATCGCTCCAGATACTTAGAAGATAAATATTATTTTAACACCATCCTTTTAAAGGTCAGATGTACCTTCTCTCCCTTTCCTCTACTGCAAGAGCTCACATGCATAGCTAAGTCAGGGTTTCAGCTTAGCCGAAACATATCCAGGAAGTTTGCTGTTGTCAATACCAGTGCTCATACCTCGTAGATACAGATAGATACTATTGACATTGGCTGTCATACCAACCTTGCAGGCGAAAAGCCACTAGGAGTCCACATAAAATGTCTTGGATAAGCAAGAATGAATGACTACTCAGAGAAGCAAATGAATGAGGTATGAATATAGCATCTGAGGCTACAGATGAGTGCCTACTGAGAATGTGCGATTAATAGGGCAAAGAAATCAATTGGGCTACTCTCCAAAACAACTCCTTCAGTCTAAATTTTTACAGAAAGCAGACTCAAGCTATCTGCTTCAATTTCTCAAGACAGGTTAGCTCAGATTGTGATCACGATATGAAAAAAATCTAATACATACGCATTTGACACAACTAGCTGTGCAGAGTAGCTAAGCATGCAGCTACTTAACAGTGGTAACCCAAGGGACACCTCTTCCATGCCTAGTTTCAGTATCCACAGCACAGCAGACTGAATCCTACACTGTTGAGCAGATTGAAAGTGCAAGATAGCCACTGAGAGTAAGCAAGTTCCAGGCACAGATCTCTGGAGAGGGATGGGAACTGGACTTGGGCAATGCAAAATTTGCATCCTGAACCAACACTAAAGCAAAGATGAGCCCTTACGTTGTGTTTTCATAGACTTTTCTCTCCAAGTATGAGCAGTTCCCGCTGCTGCTCTGCCTATTCAAGCTGCGCTAGCAGTGAAACTGTATTAGACAGAGAACTTACACATATGAAATCATCCTTCGCCTCACATTCACACCAAAGGAAATGATTTCTCATAAATACTTTCCTCTCACCTTTGCTAAACCTACTTCTGTTTGACTTTGTTCCTCTTGCTCTTAGGAGTTTTTCAGTTCCATCTGTTGGCTATACATACATAGAATGGTCAAAACAAAACCCATAATTGTTCTGCCACTTCAGAGAGTTAAAAGGCCTCCACAGCTCACAGTTAATAAAACCACATTCCATACAAATCCTGATCATTCTTCTACCCTAGACACCAATTAATACAGTCCCTAAAACCATCATCAGAGAACAGGTCTTTTACATAGCTGTAGTAAAGCTCTAAAGCATAGTTTCCTATATTAAAGCTTTCTTTTTTCTCCCCGAAAAAGGAAACTTGACTATAAGTTCTCTTCATAGAAGAAATGTGGAACATCCAAAGAACTCCCAGCAGCATTAGCTCAACACCCTCCTGCTACGTGTTAGTTGAAGTTCCAGAGATTCTACCACCACTTTACACTCCCAAAAAGAGCACTGGCCTCATGAAGCATCTCTCCAACACCTTCCCAAACAAGATGGTACAAAAATAGCATGGGACTACTCTATGCTGCCTTACACTTTTTCCACACTTGAGATTCCAGACAATAATTTCAACTAGGTTGGCCAACATCTGCAGATTTTTTTTGTGAAAGCTGTTTCAGCAGTATTCTTCTTCTGAGGAGGCAGGGAAAAGAAGCACACCAAAAAAAAAAAAAAAAAAAAGACAAAAAAGAAAAAAAAGGAAGCTAAAATGCAGGAAGTCTTCTACTCTAGTGATTTCTTTCTCTTTGCTGCATAAAATATTTGACTTCAAAACATCAATGTAAATTGGAGAAATTTCACTCCCAAGGACACTGGTTGGCTCTTGCAAGCTTAGGTGATCAGGTTTCTCTTTTTTAGTTTGCAACTTGAATACGTTGGTGCCAACTTCCCATCTGTTCATGGGATATTTTTCCACATTACCATCAGAAACTACACCATTTCCAAGATACCCATGACAGCATTAAAGAGTAACAACACTTCTGCTTAAAAGGTAGCGCAAAGATCTGATTCAGCACACAAGAAAAGACTAAGAAGCTTAAAATAATCAATTTCACAGTAAAAGATCCTTATCTAAGCTACTTCATGCCAACATACTTTGTAAGCACCGCTGGTCAGTATAGTTAAAGGCAATAGGAAGAACAGCCACAGTTCAGGAACAGCCCTAAATGTCAAGCTTTATTTCAGGATGCTGAGCAGGATGCTACAGTAGGATACCCTCTAAGGTAGACTGTCAAGACGCATCTTCATTTTGGTAACTGTGGACCTTCTGAGCAGAATTTGCCTTATCGTACCAGAATTTAGCAAAAGCAGTATTGTTCCATGTCTCGTTCCAGAATAAAAACCAAAAAGTACATTTGGAGTGCACCTTATAAAAATGTTAAAAAACTCCTTACGTTAAGGTGAAAGATTTCTTACATAATTCAGAAATCTTTCAGAAACAGTTGTTACAGAATACAAAAATGTTTTTGCTGAAAAACATTTTTGATAACAGCAGAGGGCATACATGTGGATAAAGCTGCAGTCGTGTGACAGTTTTATTTTTAAAATACAGAAGCTGTAAAAACTAAATCAAGCCTTTCAAAAGTCCTTAGCAGAGAGAGAGAGAGCACATACATTTGTGAAGCCTGAACAGACATAGATCACAAGTTTACCTGCCAGAGGCTTAATTTCTCATATATGGTAGATAACGATTGCAATGCAGGTATATAAATTCTCATTTCAAGGAAAATTTAACACAATAGCGAAGATTACCAGTGTCATTCCTACCTCTTCTTCTCCTCACCTGGAAAGATGATGGTCTACAAACCAGCTCGGAGAAACATTTATCTTATGTTTATGCAAGCAAAGGCATACTAACATGTTCAATGCTTAACTGCAGGCGGCAATGAGACTTCAGCTAGACTCTCTGAATCTCAGTTCAGTCCGTATCAGCTGAAAACTAGATATATTCCTCAGATTTTCCAACATGTGCAAATCTGGATCAAAGTTAGGCCCTAGATGGGACACATAACCTGGATTTTCAGAAAGTATTTGGCCTCAAGTAGTCCTCACAGAATGTAACCATCAGCTCCCACTGCTAACTTTTCTGTAAGTCCAGTACACACCAAATCTGATGTCTTTATTATGAGAATAATTTCTTAGGCAATAGAGACATCTTGGAATAGAAATTAATTCTTTGAGAAGCAACTGACAGAGGTTTCTCAAGTGAAGGCTCTCACAATTAACTTGCTGGCCAGCATGATTCCATATAAGTACATGGAATAATGAGGGACTGTGTATTCTTACTGACTAGTGCTCTCAGGAGGTCTGCATTGTATAAATGCATATCACATTACTGCGTCACTGTGTCAATGAAATTTCTTTCTGAACTTCTGTAATTATTATATTATAAAAGCAAGAACATCACTTAACTATCACTTAAATGCTGTGCTGGAAGAAAGACTCCTTTCTAAAGGAACTCTGCAACAAATGACATTAAAAGAGCAAGCCAGTCAGTTACTTTACATTGGGATTAATGCATCTAGCCTTGTAGCTTGTCTGAAAAGGGTAAATACCATCAGAACACATACACAATTTTAATTAAAGTTCTGAGATCCACAATATCCCCAAGTGAAGGGAACATCTTTATGCCAGTTACATGTAGTTCTTCAATCAAGTGTTCACAAAGAAACCTCTCTGAAGTTTTGAATTTCAACTATTTCTTAACCTATTGAAAACCAGGTGAACAAAGCTCAGCTTTATGAAACAGGGATGTAACAAGACCTTGTAAAAGAGCACTGTGGTTCATCCCCTATACATACTTCACAGGAAAAGAAAACTCATTTGCAAAACATACCTGCGTAAGTAATTTTAACTGTGCCTTGCACTTGCATAGACTAAACTTCATGTGCTGTTAAATTACCACTTGTGTCCATAATGCATCTCCCTTACCTACCTTTTGGAAGTACTGCTAAGAGATTAGCATCAATATCCTTTGTGCTGTTTGCAAGTTCTTCTTTATCTTCAAATGAGAACTCCTTCTGAAAACTGAAAGCAACATCTGGTTTACAGAACTGTGGATGTTTCTGCTACAAATCAAATAAAGCCAAGATGTAACCAATTTAGTGCAAGACAGACTAACAGAGATACCAAAAAAAATATTTTCCATAAGAACGAAATAAGAAATAACCCCAAGAAACTCACAGAGCCAAACCTAACATAATTTGAAACTTGTTTGGAACTGACTGTGACACATTTTTGCATTAAATTACTGACCGGAGACTGCCTTCAAAACGCTATACTAGCAATTACATTTGAAATAATCCATATCGAATCATTCTCCATAAATATTAAAACATATTTCATCAAATGCAGTACTGTATGTACACTTCACCTAGAAGCCTTTTGCACGACTGCCCTACTACTGTTACTGCACTGATCTCTGGATCTTATATGGCTTATAATACATCAATATGAGCAGCAGATCATTGAGTTTTATACCTTTCTTGTCAAAACAGCAAAAATGCCCTTTCAGATAAGACAGAATGTTTCTTTAAATATGTTGATTAAATATACAAATGTTAACTTTAAAATGTGTCATAGTGTCATAATGGTCTAAAGTAACTATCAACAGAGACTTTTCTGGAGGAGGTGTTCCTCCTCGTGGGTAAACTATATGAGATTTTCTCTCCAGTTATTAAAAACAGAGAGAGAACTGTTGCATTCTGCCATTACGACTTCTAAATTATCCCAACAAGGCATAAGAAAACTTATACTAGTCTTAAAACCTTTAGTAAATTATGTAGACAGGGGTAACACATACAAATCCCCACAGTGATCCTACGCTCCTCATTTGGCCATAGTACTGGTGTGCCCATGTGATTTACTGTCATTCTGCTATGACAAATTGCACAGTCTTACTGTTGGAAAATCCTTCCTTAGGACAGTTTTTTAATAGCCTTTTAAAGAACTGAATACCCTTTCCTCAAGGGTATTTAGCTAGAAAAGAAAAAATAGTTTAAAAACAAATTCTGTACTCACTATTCCAGAAGAACATTTCTCATTGAAAAGAGTTTTAACATGTAACAACTAATAACATTTTACACAAACTCCAAGATGTATTTGCATCTTTATTGTTTATAAATAACATTCCTTTGCAAGAGGACATTGAGGAGAGAATAAAACCCTTGAAATGACAATAAAGAAACTGGGCTGTGCCACATTCAGGCACCATGCCACCTGCTGCAAATTGTCTCCAACAACTGCACTTACAGAAATTATTCCCGGTACTGCCAAGAAAAGCAATGTTAGCCACTACAGAGAATTGCAAACGAGGATGAAAAGCTGCAATAAGCTGTCCATTACAGAAAACTATGTATCTGTACAGGGTGAAAACACTTTAACGGAACTAAACAAAAAACAACATTAAAAAAATAGCACACAGCAGCCACAAGCAAATGGGGGCATGTGTCACCTGAGACTGGGCAGAGGCTCAGAGAGTCAACTGCATGTTTCTGTATGCCTAACCCCACACTGCAAACACTCGTGATTCTTATTAGCCTCACAATATGTTACTGTCTTACAGACACAGCTTCTGGAGAATGCCCAGGTGGAGAGACTCACACCTTCTGTTTGAAAGCAGTTTCTACTCTTTTTGGCTAAGGATGAGTTTGAAAAATGTGAACAATACTGGCTCAAGGCTATAAATCAAAACCAAAATTTATTTTGTCAAATCAATGTGATTACTTAAGATTTGTCTCAAAAGCACTGAGGGACACATCTCATGACTTTTGAATACCTGGGCTTTATTTAGCAGCATCTCCAATTGCTTCCATAATGCCTGAAACAGTGCAGCACCTAAGCTTCCATAAAGATGTGACTCTGTACAGAAAAGCATTTGATCATGCAGCACTAACAGCCACAATTCTGTCTCAGTCTCACATGAATTTCCAAGGGTAAAATCATACAGAATAAGAACTGGCACTCGCCCACTGATTCTAAATAGAACTGTATTATTGGATTGCTTCTGGATCCTCAACAAGCTTTCAAACACTGTAAACTAGTTAGGTTCACTCCTGCCCCTTCCTCCAAACTCTAGGGAGTTCCAGGGACTCTGAAGCCAGAGACCCTCCAAACCCAGTCTAAGTATCTTTTACTGGGTTTCCCTCCATTTGTTCTTGTGCCAGTGTTGTTGGTTACCTTACTTATTTTTCTTAACAGAATTTTTCCACATCTACTCAGCTTCCTCAAGACAGGCTCTCAGTTTCATTGATTATCTGTAAAAAATGTTCTCTACTTGTTCCAGTTTTAAGTCATCTTTTTTGTATATGGTGACAAGAATTGGACAGTCTTGATTCCAGACCTGGGTCTTAGCAGCGTCTCATAAAAATGGGAATTTTAATAGAGAAAACTTTATTAAATGACTAGCCAGATGAACGCTGGGATCTACAACAAATTTGCCTTTTAATAACTACACTATATTGGTTGCTCAATCCCACATGGGAAAATAATATGCCAAGGCTTTGCTTTCATCAGTTGCAAGTGCCAGAAAAATTTATCAGACCCCAATGCAGAACTGTGCACTTAGTATTATTATATTACATCCCTTTTCTATTACTCCTCAAGGTCATCCGGTTCTTCCTGTATGTGAGCTCCCTCCTCCTTTGTACCAAGGGTGGCTTCCAACCTTTGCTCACTGGCAGATTTAATTAAAATTATTTTAATAAGCACAAACTTCTTAAGCTTAACCCTTGCTGGGCTACATGGCATCACAGGTTTTCTGCTTTGTCAAAGTCCCTTCATAGTCTCCTTCATTTTCCATTTCCCTCTGGATAGACTGTCAACTTTTATTTACTTGGTTATTTTTAAATTATCAAATATTTTCACATACACTATTTGATCCACAGTTGAGAAGTTTTCCTCTTCAGAGGCATTTTTGCTCTCTCTTGCAAAGCTGCAGGTGGCATTGCTGGTTTTAAATATTTGCACATCAGAAAGACGTTTTAAATTGATGCATCAATTACATTGCTTTAACTTGCACAGAGAATTCAGAGAAAAAGAGTTACTCTGAAGGTGATACAGTCAAGCCAAACAATTGGGTATTTATATATATATATATATAAAAAATTGGTTCTAAAAATGAAAGTAGGCTTATTTAGGACACATCACAGTAATCAACAAGAACATTCATTAGGAATCTAAATGGAGTCAGAATGATGTTAAAGCAATTCCAAATAGTGAAATAAATAAATAAGGTTATTGGACACTACTCATAAGGGTTTTAAAAAAATATGCTCATAAGTAATTCCTCACCAAGACTTCCCTTTTTCCTCAAAGGGATCTATCCAGATGTCCCCTGATTTATTAGTTTCTCTCCTAAAGGAGCAGTTCCAGCAATGATTTAGTTGCTTAAGCAGAGTCAGACAGTCAGACTTGGATTGCCAGATATATTGTACCTTCCAACTCATCCACAACCCTGTTTTAGAAGTATCACAACTACATCTGCTCCCCCTTCCTTAATTTCTCAAGTCATGCTATAAATGTAGGTGCAGATCCTCAGCAGCAGCAGCACCAGGAGTTTCTGCACTTCACACCTAGGCTATGCACATTCAACATTAAAATAATTTAAGGCACACTTGGGTTTCTCTACATAAAAAAAAAAAAAGTTTGCAAGATTTCTTTCTTCTTAAAGTCCATGTTAAATATGGATATTGAAAGAGGAACTTCTCCTCCTTTGCTTGCCTGAAATATAGCCTGTGATCATGGTTCATGAAATGCAATCAACACATGAGGTCCCACAAGTTCATTTCGCACAGGATTTGTGTGTGGTTTGGCCTCAGGTTCCCAACAAACTCATTACACTCTTCAATGTTCAGGAATGCATATGATTCCTATTAAAACACAGGCAACAATATTTCATAACCTCAATAGTTTTTCTTTAAAAAGAAGTATAATATGGCATTAGTAGAGTATCTTGACAGTCTCAGTAGTTAAACTGCTCTTGCAACTTCCAAAATAAGTGTGGGCTGCTTCTATACATCAGGGATTCCAGGCTGAAAGCTTCATCTGCTGCTGCAGCAGCAGCATACAGTTTCTAAATAGCTGTCCCACTAACCTAGTTACATGCCCAAAAGCAAGCAAAAGTTTGATCCACATGCCACTGGTAACACTGCCCTGCCCTCCAGATTAAAGCTATGGGATATACTGAGATTTTCTGATTGAAACACATGCATGAAATGCCATTTGTATATCTGCCAGCTAGGTGCTTGGCATTCATTTTTCTTCTCTTTCTCCATCTCCAGGAGAATTTCCTTCCCTGGACTCTTACATAAAAGATCCACTCTAGAGTTACATCTTTCTCTACTATAATTTCTACCTTCTCCTACCTGCCTTCCATAACACAACGCATCTTATACACCTCCATCTCGCTGCAGTACCTAAGAAACAACATGGCAGGGAATCAGATGCACTCCAGAAGGTGTGCGTTGACTGAAAAGATGCTTGCAAATATGAGCCTGAGTGCCTAAGGCTGGCGGATTCCTGTGCAGCTGAGCCAACTAAACAGCGGTTGCTTGGGCAAGAGTCAGTTCCCAACTCCCTGACCTCCTCTCTGCGCCACTATGAACAAGTCCAGCAACCACAAAGGTGGACACCAAAAAGCAGTCCAAGTGAGGAAGGCAAATGAGAGGAAAGGTGACCTGCCACCCTCCTTAACTGTAAACTGTATCCCCTTACTCAGCCTGGTGGAACCGTGCCCTAAGACTGCAGCCACGAAGCAGCACGGCCCTGCAAGGAAGCACCAACGTCACCTCTCCATTCACCTCTGTGGTGCCCCCCTCCTAGGTGCTGACAAAACTCTCTTCACAGCTGTACAATTACTTCACCCACTTAAGCTACCTTTGTTTTCAGACAGATCAGTTTTCCAAGCTGGTTCTCTAAATATCTGTACTGTGTCCGTGCCATGCAAGAAAAAAAATGGGCTTTGCAGTGGCAGAAGGCTCAGTGCAGAGTGGGATGCTTCCTTTAGTAATGCCACCAATTTTCACATTACTTAGGAGGTAGCTGGTGTTTGCAATACCTGTTCAGAGCATCTAATCTATGCCAAAGCTTGGTCCTGCAAGAGGACCAATAATAATTTTCCCTGACAAAAGAATAAATATAAATTCAAGCAATGACTGCAAGTTACAATTGTGCAACCAGTTGACTTCACTGGGCAAGAAAAACTTGGCCTTACCTGAATGCTCTCTTCCTTTGGAGAAATCGGGATGGTTTAAATCTGACTGAGTTTTCTTTGTCAAAATCTGTGAAATAAAAAAAAAAACAACACACCATAGTGAAGATGCTTCAATAAACGGGGAACTTTTAGGAAGCTAGGTTATAATCTCCAACCATAGTCCTTTTCCACTGGGAAAGACTGTACAAGGGCCTTCTCTCTAGTTAAAGCAGCATAAGCTGGCAGTTCCAAGATGGAGATTAACCAAAGCCTTGCAAAAGCAAGTACAGCAAACATATCAAAAGCATCAACACTTTATGGAACTGCCATGTTCTAATTCCAGTATTCATGGTGCAGCCCCAGCCTGCAGTGCTATCATTTAAACTCCTTGACTCAGTTTCCCAGCTTATAAAATAGGCACTACACGTTTGTGAAGCACTCTGCAAATGAGAAATGCTGCAAGCAGCAAAAGCCTTTTTTTGGCTGCAGCCTAGCCATACTATAAAAATTGCATATTCACTGCAGAAGTCGGAGATGCCCAGCTGAGGATCTGTTGCAACAGTATTACACCATCCATGACAGAAATATTTCTGAAGATTGTCTACTGTTTGGAAGCCCACATTTTTTTTTTCTGAATAGCCCTAGAACATGCTTAGTTTCAGAGAGGAACACGTGTTTACACTGAGAACAAAACCGTGTCAGATGCAGCCTTATATTCAAAAAGTAGTATTACAAAGCCAGTAGTTTCCAAAACTTTGTCAACCATAACAAGCATTGGGCAATCTCCCCTCTCTCCCCCCAGATTTAACTTTATCATTTCTGCAGTCAAGAGCATCATCAGAACGTATAAACAATGACCAGTGGCTAGGGGGACCAGTACTCCATGTACCGCCTCCTTCCATTCAACAACGAGAATGCTATTAAGAGACCTTAGAGAACTGCTAGCCAGGGAGCAGGGGAGCACCTGGCCCCCGACTGCTGTTGAAAAACACATGAAGCTACTAATAGTTCACTCACAATGGCAAAACTGCCTTCCATCCCCATCTGTATTAACTACCTCAAGATCCTAAATTAATAAACAATTGGTCACTGACACAGTGTTCACTTTATTTTTCAGAGACAGACCTGAATATTACACAACCTGCACTTTAGAATTATTCCAAAGCAGCAATATCCCTTTTACTCTACCTCAGAACAGAGATTTAACTATTTCAAAGAAGAGCTAGCTAGCAAAAGAAATTTTCTTATAAAAATATTTTTAAAGTCTACATAGGATGTTTCTTATTTTTGCATAAAGAATTTAATGAAAATTATCACTGACAACATGAGTCTTAATTTAGAGAATGTATCTCTTGTCTATGCCTTTCAAAACTTTTCACCCTTCTCCTCTCTTCCACTTCCTTCTGCCACCTCTCCAGGTAAACAGATAAAAAAAAAAAGGTAAAAAAGACCATTTTAACAGCTTGATAAGGAGTCTTAAAATGTCCAAAAAGGCATTTTTTAGGCATCTGCTACAAGTCACTGCAGATTTCAAGCAGCTTTGCTAATAGCATTCTTCAACTTCAATAGGCAACTTTTTCCTGTCTTTGTTAACATTCATTTTCTCTAAGTAAATGGAGAATAAAGCACACAGATTACACAAAAACATCTTGTTAGAACAGGAGTATTACAACAGTATGAATGGTATATAAATTGTTATATTTTACACTACAACATTAAAAAGAATACTCCATGCCCTAAGTATCCTCTGAAAATGCCAGATTTACATTATTGTGTAATTTTAAAAGCCCAGCTCAGTATCACCTTAGCTAATCAGAACCAGGCATATCTTAAATTTATAGCCGTTCTAACAGGATATAACCCATCCTATAGTTTTTGTCACTAAAACAGCTGTCCACCATGAAAACCACAAGCAGACCACAGAGAAATTCTCCCTACCCTAGCCAAAACTCTATGAGAAGGGAAGAAAGTAGCTTTTATTGCTTTGCTGGGAGAAGGAAGGGAGAAGGGCTGCTAAGAAGGGGCACACAGGCTGGTCTGACTCTTACTACTCTTTAACACATTCAGTAACATTCATACATACCACATCTAGAATGCCTCAAAAGCATCTTAAAACTTTGCTGTATTTCACAGGGGCAAGCTCCTCTCTTCCCCCTCCCCCTAACACAGAAAACCCACCCAGACAATTATTTTCTCTTACACAGTTCTGATATTTTATGTATTTCCTCCTGTTCAAATTAAACCCCACGTGGGAGGATTAAAGTCCAATAAAACTAATTTACTACAATATGGAAGTCTTAAAATTAAACACAAACACAGGAGAAAAAGTAAAACAACTCTACTTCAAAAGAAAATAAATATGCCCACAAGAGAAACATCAGTTTAACACAGTCTTAATCCGATGGTTAAAGAAAAAAACCCACCCTCACAGTACCCAGCACACAGAAGGAAAATTTTTGCAACAGCATTTTGTTCCTTCTTTCACTGAAGAATTCTGAACATGCTCATAACCACACTAAAACAATTTTAAATATTTGTGTTTAAAATTAAGAGTGTATTTACTGAACTGTAAATCAAACTTGCTCGCAAGTTTAAGCATTTGTTCAGTCCAGTTCCCCTCCCTTTTCGGTACAAACTACCGAATAAAACCATTATCCATAGTTTAATACACAGGAAATTTTAAAAGCTGAATTTAGAAAAAAAAAAAAAAAAGTAGATGCAACCTTCCAGTGTTACTTAGTATATTTAAAGGCCCTAAGTCAGTGGCAAGCTAAGCTAATTAAAAGATCCATCTAATCGGATCTTTCAAATGTGTCCTTTAGGAAATAATGAAATAGCCTAGGTGACTAACTGCATACTGCTTGCTAAAGTAGCTAACGTAGCTGCAGAACATCCAGCCAAACAATATTTACACATGCATACACATATAAGAGAGATTACATACACACATATTAACTGCATTTTCTTCTGTCTACTTGGAACTCTTACCTTGCTCCTCAGAGTATTTAACATTTCCCAAATAGCTGGAGATCCAAGGATTTCTGAACATGGTTGCACAAACAAAGGATTCGGCAAAGAGAAACTACAATAGCAGCTAATTCTCAACCAGCCACAGCCCTAGGCCTGTCTTAGCAATATCGTGTAGAGATTTTTCATAGCACAGGACTGGAGCTGTCAGGCTATCGCGTCCCAGGGAGTACAGTAAATGCATAGCAATAGGCTGCAAGCTGGAGCAGCTCAAACCAGTAATCAGATTACAAACAGAAGAAATTAGGCACATGAATGCTAAAACAGATTGGGCAATGATGATTGGGAGATTTATAATATTGCCACTTCAAAGATTCAGCCAAATCACACATTATATTCCTGCAAAATGAATGCAGAACCCCTAAATCCCCATATTAAAAACAAAAAACAAAAAAAAAAAAACAAAACAAAAAAAACAAACACCAAACCAAAAAAAACCCCAGAAAAACAAAAAACCTCCAAGAAGAGGAATCATTACTTCATATCTCTAATCAGGATAAACTGCATTGCTTGCTTAAGAAAAACAGCATCCAGGCTGCCAAAAAATGGACTCTGTTAATCATATCATTATGCTAAACGTTTTGCCTAACTATTAGTTGGAACATTTAAAACAGACAAGATTTATGGATAACATATGAGCAAAATTACTGGTGGGGGTGGGGATTTAAGAACAGACACCACAGCTCCAAATATTTTAATTTGAGACAGAAGGTGTAAAATTGCACAAAAGTACTGTCTAGCTACCATACTTGTTTATTAAGGAGATTTGATGGATTTTGCACCAAAAAGTCAGAACCCTTTATAGTTCATTTTGAAAGTCTGGGAGTATTTGTTCAAAATGGTGCAGTAAGTCTGGCTCAGTCTTCCAAGCTGAACTACCTGATTATCTAACACACACACACACGCACAGAAGCATTAAATATGTGACTGAAACAAGGTCCACGCACTTAACCCCATGCAACCAAAGGCAGTAACTGCCTACTAGCTTTCCTCCAACTGACTTCTCTTCAAAAAGATTTCAACTAGTATCAGTAGAAAACTCACCACAAGGCTGGGGCTGTCAGGACCATGAAAAGGTAGCCTAGAAACACAGGACTGAAGTTCTTGGCTTTCCTTAACTGTTTTTATGATAGCTGGTAAAACACGAGAACTGATGCATGCTGAGAACGTCTATGTACAGGCAAAACATAAGCAATGATGCTGTGAAAGAGGCTGCTTAGCTACAAGTGAAAAAATATAATCTATCAAAACCTATTCATTCCTGTTGGCCACCACAAAGTTGTATTTAGCCTGTCTAGGGCATCAAAACACTCATTTTCAGGCTAATAATTTCTTGCAATGGATAGAAGAATATGCACTCCATCTTCTCTAATATCCCTGCTATTTGTGTTCATTTATTTATTTTTAAACATGAATAATGTTGGAGTCACCTTAACGAAAGCACCTTTTATTAGCTGATCTTTCAACAGGCCAGACCTCCCTGGAACAAGGGTCACCCAACACACAGAACATGGCATTGAAGCCTCTGACTCACCAAGTAATATCTTCTGTTCAGAAATATTCCATGGTACATATCACAGTTTTTCTTTGCCTGTAACCTTACTGGCTCTTGTGTTCAGTTCTAAGTACTTCACAGCACTATCCACAGAACACAAACCGAACACTGCTGTCTTCTCTTGACCAGCTGTGAAGGCCTACATGTACTCCAGCCTAGGACATAAAAAAGCAGTTACAAAAAATCAAGTCTGTTGACACTGGTCCAGACTTGCCATTAACCTGAAAATCCACTTTATGGCCTAGACATAAGTGCAGGTGTGCTTAAAACACAAAAACTAGACAGCACAGAAATAACAAAGAAGCTGCTGGTGACAGCTAATGGGGACATTCCGGACCAGTACCCGAGTGGGTACATCAATAAAAGAGGTGCCTAGTTCTGAAAAGGTCCCTTCTTTCCGAACCCTGCTTGTGTGAAGACTGCTTACTTGATCTTGTGAATGGAGTTATTACTACCTGGAACATTTTTAAGCACCTGTAACTCATCTGGTACACAATAAGGGAACTAACTGTATCTCATGAAGTGCAGATAAATATCACTCATTTGATAAATCTCGTGGCTGCAGGATTTAGTAAGGTTGAAGGAGAAGTTACACTTGACAGCTGAGCTGATGCAATGGCTCATGGCTACCAAGACAGTCCTACCCGTTTCTCTCTGCGGGACCTCTGCTAGGTCCTGGTCCCCTAGTGACCCAGTCAGATGACTAAAGTGGCACTAAGTACTGCCTTTTACTTTTGCTGGGTGTGCTTTTCAGGAGGTGTCAGAACAAAGAAAAAGGCATGGGATCTTATGATCAGGAAAGGGATCAATCCTTCTGGCTAACAAAGGAGGTGACCTTAGCTTGACTGTCATCCCCGTGTCTGGCGATGTCCCATATGACAGAGGAGAGGTGTGTTGGTATTTGTGGAAGGAGAGGACAGGCTCTCACATTCCTCTGCTGTCATCTCCAACATTTTGTTCTCAGCATCCTTCTGGTGAACAAGGTGCAGAAGGTAAAGCACACAAAGCTGCAGAGAGACAGAAAAACTCTAGAGTGCCTTTCACAAATGCGTATATTTTAAGCGGATTCTTGCTTGTGCTGATCAAATTCTACTCACAGGACATAGAAAGAGGCCAGTTTCCCAACAGCTCTGGCTACCACCTGGGGAGGAATATTTGTGATAGGCTTTGGTACAAGTAGGACTCCTTTCCCCACTATTTACGGCTGGCGGGTCAAGAACACAGGGGCCATCTCATGGGAGCAAAGGGAATTATTACAGATTATTGTTATAAAATATCCAATAAAAGGAACACCAGTATCAAGGTCTTTGCAAAAAAATCCCAGCCTCAGTCTAGTCTAGCTTCAAGCTCTCTTCATGTTGGGTTGGAAAGTGGTCACCAGTCACAGCTCTGTGCATGGTATCTATGAATTCACATTAACGTCACCGCTGTTAATACTGAAACTGTGCTACTGTGCAGAATCTGTGACCCTAAAGTTCATCCAGCTTCATTTCAAGATGAGGGATATGTGTCAACACTGCTTCCAATATTAAAACTCTTAAAGCCCAGAGATGCTGGAGCCTTAGGGTATTACACCAATGCTATGCGCTTCACACAGATCATTAGGAAGATATAACTGTATGTAACTGACAACTTCCCTCCCTCCTTTCCATCAAAAAGGGATCTCCTACTGCAAGACAGGTCTCTGTGCTGTCCCTTTACCAGCTTTGGCAGTGAAGAAGACACCTTGATAAAAAGAGTAAGTCAGAAGGGTCAAGAAACTGTGTAAAGAAAGGAAGTCTTAGATTCAGCTTTTTGCTGCTTGTTTGGAAATGGTAGGTTTCAGAGCAAGGCTTTCCCAGAAGAAAAAAAATTTGTCTCCAAATACTTGATGAGGGAAGGAGGAAGAGTATTTTGTCCTTCAAAGCAATCCAGTCTCCAGGACCTAGAAGTATGTTCAGCCAAACTATGTTACCAAGGCTGTGTTACAAATCGGTAGTAATGTTCTTGTCCTCCTCTGCCATCATTCATTCTTGAGCATTAGCAGCCTCCAACATAAGCAAACAAAGAGAGAACAACAGTTCAGC
The DNA here is from genome assembly GCF_000699245.1 of Pterocles gutturalis. NCBI lineage: Eukaryota > Metazoa > Chordata > Aves > Pterocliformes > Pteroclidae > Pterocles > Pterocles gutturalis. The sequence goes on from NW_010107760.1 coordinate 82,860, forward strand.
CGTTAGAAAGGGGGGCAGCCCAGCTGGAAGTTAAGTTTGCAGTCATCTGGGCAAAGAGATAGAGGTTAAACATGCATACATTTCAAATCTGAGACTGCTCACGAAAGACCAGCTGGCAGCTAAATGTTGTTCTGAAGCTTCCCACAGGAAGAGAAGGAAAATATCTTCCTTTTGTCTGGCAAAACTAATCACTGTAATTAAAGCTGGAGTTTAAACGGCTTGCAAAACTGTTCCCAACTTATAAGGCTGCAAAGTCCAAAGAACTGAAGAGTTACAAATCAGGTCCCACCAAGATCAAATCTTTTCTCTTTCTGAATTTGGATTGCTTATGAATTTATATTTAGAAGTGCTCCTCTGTGAGGAGAACTATATACTGTGCTGTGACTTGCAGTTATCATAAAACCAAAAAAAAAAAAATCAAAGCAGCCCATGACAGCTGTTTAAAGAAAGCCTAAAAATAATGAAAAAAAAATATCAAGAACGCAGAGGAAAGAAAACCCACAGTGACTGCAAAGAAACTTTCAGCAAATATGCTAGTTAGGTAAACAGGAGTTTGAGCAGCACAGAAAACTGAGATGATCTGTATAAATAAGATGATGAAACCATATTTTCATCCATACTTCATGGGTAAAGATCTAAAGGAGCTCATGAATTTTATTCCACTGCTCTTCTTCTGTACAAGGAGAGCACCCTTGGAACAGCAAGTCAAAATGACCTGTGTCAAGACCTGAAATGTGGTGGATGATTGCAGGAATGACAGTCAAAAGAGGGGTAAACCAGACCACTCTCTTCCATCGCTCCACCTGACCTCCCCTCCCAGGCTCCAACCTACTCGCCCACCCCAAGAGACCCTGTCAGTTTTCAGTATGTAGACATGTATTTCCAAAGGCACTGGAAGAGCCTCCCTTTTCTTACTTCCCCTTCCTCCCAACTCTCCAGGAATTTCTGCCAACGTGTTCAAGAAATAATTTAGCCCAAAGCTAAAGGAAAGGTCAAAAATCTAACAGAAGATTACCTCAGTTGTATAATCACTTAACAGAAAGTTATCATCTCAAGTCATGTTCAAGCATCCTAGCTTGCAAACACAGTATATATTCTGGGTTGGCAATGCCAGTCAGTTTTTTCTCCTCCATCCAAACTCCATGTACGTGGGCAAGTGATATTCTCATTTCTTAAATGGAGGTCACTAATACGGACTTTTAAACTAGGATAAAGTTTCCTGACATGGTATCATCCATCCAGTAGAAAGCAAATGTAATCCTTTTCACTTTACTTTTTTTCCCCTACTCCCACTGTGCAACAGTTTTCAAATAACGATCCTGGCAAGAAGATTTCTGTTTAGCTAATGAGTATGTTTTGGACAAATCTTCAGATAAACTTCAGCACTGCAACGCCTGTGTGGTGGGTGTACTTTAAAACAGGTCATATGCAAAGAGATCAAAAAAGCTGATTAGTTAAGTGTTACAAAGGGGACTAAGTTTTTTAGTACAAGATGACAGATGCATTAAAAGAAACTGGCTGGTCTTTTCATCCTGGCTATTTACTCCCATGCTCTGAGAAATGGGAGAGCAACAGGTATTTTGCCTTGCACACTAAAAAAAACCTTAAAGTCTCCAGATTACTATTTCAGATAGATTACTATTTCAGATTTGAAGAAATCTCGCTCAGGTCATTAATTTCAGCAATCGATTACTCCTAAAAGGAGATTTTGGTACCTTTCAATCTTGCAACACATATTCAGAATAAGGAACATGAAGGCAATCTCCCCTGACGTTCCTACATCTCATATCACTGTTCACAAAACCGTATGGCAAGACTGCAGCATAATTAAAATATCTTCAGGGTTTTCCTCTTTCAGGGTAAGACCAGTCTAGACTAGCTCCTTAAAGGAAGTTCAAAGGCCACGCATCCCGGCTCACGTGTGGTAATCAGATATACCAGTGAGGCACATTATCTGAATTGAGTCAGACTCATTTATGTGTGGGCTTGAAACAGTTAAGAGAAGACATCAGGCATGCACAGGCCTGGGGTCAGGCATGGTCTGAGCAAATGGCTGGAAACAAGGATAAGGCAGGAACTCCTCTCCCAGCAGTACATACAATTTAAACGATTAAACAGCCCAAGGACTTTGAGGAGACATTGGTTTTTACCTAGCAAAACAATATCTGACACTTCTAGTCTCTTCAGTCTCTGTAAAACTTTCCACCAGAATACAATACAACCAGCCCAAGGCCATCGACTTGCCTCGAGTGGCAGGTGGCCCCATGCAGTTAAGCGACCCAAAAAGCCCAGCCAGGCTACTGAGTTTTTTCCTAGCTGCTCTGGAACACCTCTGCAATGCTGTCTCCCCACACGTGTAAAATCCGAATAAGGGAGCAGAAAGAGGCATGCATACCACAAGGAAGAATTTATAACAAAGTTCTTTGGCTCTTCATGATAGTCATCTAAGGAAAACACAGCGGTAAACAAAATTGGTGATGTGACATTTCACAGGCCACATCATATCCCTGCATACTTACCTTGAAATATAACTGTCATTTTCAAGCCTCAGGCAGACAGCAACCTTGCAGACAACAAACCCATGACCCCAGCTCCCATTGTGTTTATAGCACATTGCAATGTTTTTTCAAAAAATTAAATATTTAATAAAAGAAATAAAGAAAAAGCACATGCTTTATTCAAGAGCTGATGGTCAGGGTAGGACAGCTCAACTACAAGTACTGTAACTGAAAATAATCTTGCTATGAAAAAGCATGTGTACCAGGCTTAATTTGCATCCAGCACGGCTAAGCAAAAATTCATGAGGAAAGAAAATCTGGTTAGAACAGTGATGATGCAGTTCTGGAACCTGTTTCTAGAGAGCAGGTTTAAATTCATAGCAGCCACAGCCTTTTCTCTTTATTGCCCTCATACACTCCCAAGGCCCCTGAAAAAATCACAAACACCCCCGGTGTTCAGGAGGGTACCAATCACTAATAGCAAGTTAATCACAAGTCAGATCTGAAGAGCTTTCCCAGAGCTGCCCAGGAAAGCTTGCTCAGCATCTGCCCGTACTGCACTTGGCTAAATCTACGGGGATTTTACTAAAGGAAAAACACACAGACTTTAGCTGCTTCCCCCCCCCCCCCCCCCCCCCCTCTTTTTTTTTTTTTTTTTTTTCCTTTCTCTATATCATTCTAGGTGAAAGTCAGTTCTTAAGAGGCGGGTATGAAGCAACCTTGTCAAATCCTGATCTGCACACAGGCAGTGGGGTGCCAATATTCCCCTCCTCCTGGGAGCAGGATCATTGCTTCAGCCAGTAACAAACAGCGTTCCAATAAAGGGCATAAAAGAGAGAAGAAGTACAAGAGGAGAGAAGGAACAAGTCCTGAAGTCATACCAAAAAAGAAAATTAATTCCTCTTAGTTCAGGTGTGTCTCAAACCAGACAGCACAAGGAATGAAAACACACTTCTTAGCAAAGGCCACTGCAAAGTGTTCCAGTATATGGAATGACAGTGTGAACTGGCGTCCTAAGGTTATAACTAAGCACATGAAATATATGTCAGAAAAGAGAACTACCGTTATTAACACTCACACAAAAGGATTTTATTTTTTAAAGCCATCTCTAGCATAATTCTTGATATTTGCAAAGCAGACGTCAGTCTCTGACAGCTGGGCTCAGAGAGCAGCAGCTCTTGCTGTCAGCGCCGCAGTACTGGGTCGTATCTCCCGGGGTCTGGGCTGGATCCGTTCTGGGCTGCGCGCTCTCCGCTGCCATCCAGCATGTTCTGTCCCCAGACACCGCCGCCGCAGCTTGCCTAATAAGGCCACGTGCAAGTTGACTGGCTGGCTTATAGGTCACCCAGTGTTTACCTTGCAAGCTGGCAGCGCAGCAGCGACTGGAGCCTACCTACCCCTTCAGCAGGCAGAGGGGGCTCAGCCAGCCCTCCTCAGCAGCTCTGCCACTGCTCTGCCATCCCTGCACTTGCAGAGCCACAGGAATCTCAGCACATCAGCGCTGGTCAGGAGCTCTCACTGCTCCTATGAGAGAGGTTAAGCTCAGCCAACAGCTCACAACTGAGGGAGACCTACTCCAGTTTTACCACAGGCAGTGTGAAACCACAGCAAGTTCAGGTACAGTTTTCACCACAGCACATTTTAGGACCACTAGACTGAAAAAAATAATCAGGTTTCTCACTGCATGAATTGCTTGAAAGTAGGCCAGCAACGCGGGAATAAACAGCCACCTTTGCGGCTCCAAGACAGCAGACAGGTACTTGTCAAACACCAGAACCAAGTGAACTAGATGAAAGCAAGTTACAGATACTCATTTGAACACTACTATTTAATTATTTAACACTCTTCATCACTTATGGTGAGATTCACTCCAATTCAGACAGATTGCTTCAAAAGCAATGATTTACTCTTCCCAAAATATCTACCTGTTAAAAAAAAACCTGTTTCTGCTGCTCACTGCCTTTCTTGTGATTCACACAAGTTTTTCCTTTATACCTCTCTCAAGGTAATTTGAATATGCTAGGTCTGGACACCATCCTATATCCTCTTTCCCAGCGTAGGGTCTGCAAGGAAAGCCACAATACAGGTCTGTGGTTAGATCCTGTAGATAGAGAGCAGCCTGGGCCACCTTCTCCTGCAGCACTGCTGTGAGCCTCCTCCAAGGGGCTGTTCAGAGTGGCTTTTTCCCCACAGGTCAGTACAGACAGGGCATTTCTGTCCTTCATTCCCCACATCTGGCACTGAACAGTAAAATACCAGGGCAGTTCAGACGTTATTTGTACCCTGATATTTCTAAAATCAGCATCCAATGTTCTAAGCAGTTTGCTTGCCTTGAATGAAGCACCCCCAGCGAGCGCACTGCCAGAAGGCTGGCAAGACTGTCCCCGGTCAGCAGGGATGGGCACAGAGAGCACAGGTCTGCAGGAGGGCACCAGAGAACAAATTGAGGATCCTGCCCATTGGCCTGGAAACTTTTAGTTCTTGCATTTTGTAAACTCTGTATCACAGCTCCTTCCTACTAGAAAAACAGCACCACCCTGTAAGGCTTAAATACTTACCTAGTACTACCATACGTAATGATAGATTTACTATGATTCTCACAACCAGAAAAACCTGTAACACGCAGAAAGTAAAACAAAACTGTTTTACTGAAAATAAACCAAACTGACACAGTTATGTCCCATACCTGCAATGAACCTAGAGTTCACACTATTATAATTAAAAATGATAGCATATATGGCCAACTCACTCTTTAAATAGTGCCTGTTAAAAAATGCAGCAGGCAATCATGCTAACGGTTTGTAAGCTTAACCATTATAATTTGGGCTGAAGCTGTGCCCAGATGCACACCCAGATCTTGGCTCAGAACTGCTGATTTTCTGCTAAAAGTCTATTCTCATCCAATGTATGCTTCACCAATACAAATAAATGGGGCACACGCATTCAAGAAAGGGCCAGATACAATTACACACAAGTAGTCCTAAAATAAGCTAACTCACTTTGTGTCCAATTTGCTTAGATCAGCAGCACAGTATGCTCTTATGGCTATCTAATATCAATAATAAATGCTGCAGGAAACTGAACAACACACTGTGAATGAGACAGACGGGTGTGTGTGCATTAGACCATTAACAGAGTTTTAGGAAGAAGTCAGGATAGCCCTGAACTATGAAGCCTGTCACACTTCAAAGACATCCAGGCTTGTAAAGCAGTACTTGCTAGAAGAAATGGGTTCACTCATTCGTTTCTAGTCTCTCAGAATACACACTGACAAAGTACCAGGGGTAGCACTGTCTTTCCTCTTGGTTGAAAAGGAGGATCTCAATAAACTCAGGCACATCCAGAAAAAACACTGTGACACCCTCACAGGTGACTGCTTATTTGACACCAGTTAACTTAGGACCATTTGTGTAACTACATGCTAGCAAATGCTTTCAAATGCTTTTAAGTTTCTGCAGTTTGAATTTTAAATGTGGGGTAAAGTAACAGCTGACTTTCCCCATTCTAATACTCTCATTTTCCATCTTTGCTTACAGGCATGAAGAATTACAAAAGACAGGCTTCAGGAAGGAACTTTTGGGACAGCTTAGAAATACAGCAGTATCTCCCCCACTGTGCTAAAGATAGAAAAAAATGAAAAAAAGAACTAACAGTTTTAAACTGTATTCTGAATATCCTAAATGCAAAAGCACACCTAAGTGGTAGAGAAGTCACCCTCATGAAGCAGCATGGCTTTTCCATTGCTCAGGACAAAGCACAGTTATTGTACTCAGTTATACCTAACTGGTGCTCAGTCAGAGAGCAAAGTTCTCACTAAATTCTTCAAGAACAGGGTAGAAAAGGTAATTTCAGCAAAACCTGTGCTTATCAAAACCTATGCTGAAAAAAACAGAATAATGGCTCACAAAAGACCTCAACTTTAAATCAAGGCTTAATTTTTTCTGCACACAGTCCCCCACACAGGCCACTTCCTCCAGTGGCCTTACAAGAGTAAATTGTCACCACAGCCCTTGGTCACATGAGAGGAAACACATCTACCACAAATCAGCAACAACGTGCTGCAGGCACACCTTCACTGAGAAGACAGATGGGGTTTCAGTGAGGTAACACAGAGGTGTTCTTCCCCTGGTGTACAGATGGTCAGTTGAAGCTCAAAAGCAAAACATGACGTTGTTCAAATGAAATGTGGTAAGCAGAGAAAGCAGCCTACAAATGAAAGAACAAGGGCAGTTGCTTGGGCAGCTGAGACGTTTGTAACAGTCCAGCCTCCCTGAGCCACCTCGGGAATGTACAGAGGTCAGCCCCCAAGGCTGGTGCAACCTTGATGCCTGTGTGATGGCTGGGAAGGAGTGCTCTGCCACACCACAGCTTTTACTGCCACATGGGAGGAGCTCAGCTGTACTTGCCCCACAGTTCACACATCTTCCTCAGACTAGAACTGCCATTCCCAGCACTACTCTGTTTAGTGTCCTACCTCTCATCCTTGCCAATCCCTCTCTTCTGACTTTATTTCTGCTGCCTCCTGCACACCTCCACCTTCCTCCTGTATCCCATTCGATACACAATCTCACTGCACTTGTATTCTTCAGTGTTTCTAAATCTACTTTACTCCTCCCCTGGCTCTTCTCCAGCTCCCGCTGCAGACTCTCCCATTGGAGACCCAGTCCCACTCCAGTAGCTCTCTTTACTCACTCCACTCCAACCCCTCCCCAAACCAGGCCACCTTCTTGAGTAGGGTTTTGGTTTCTTCTCCAGGAGGCTTCGGTAAAGGGCTGTCCAATCTAGCACACTTGATACTTACTCTCCCCTTTATAGGCGAGATCTACACATGGGAAACTAAGGATGTGCATTCGTGAGAGCTGAACCAACTTGAAGCGCACAAAGCTTAACTTCAGCAGCACACTACTGAGCAGGCCAATAACCAGAGGGTGATCGTGTAAGCATGCTGATAGCCTTGGACACTTTTCTTTTGCAGGTAAATTCCCTTCATTAGTCTACTTGTTTGTCCCATGAATAGCATCAAAGGAATGCTGTGTTGTTTGAAGAAAGGCATGGAGCATGTGTAATGGGAAAAAAAAAAAAAAAGACATCCCTTTAAAGAGAGAAAAGACAGGCAGCTTGAACAAATTAGAGTTGGAAAGAATGAAGGACTCCCTAGATGTCTTGATGATCCTTGGTTATACAGTAATACACTAACAAACAGTTACAGAAAGGGTGCTGGTCCTTGCAAGGCAGGCCTTACAACCCGGGTTTTGGAAATATACCTACAGTAGTATTTGTCTAAAACTGAGGCAAAACCTCTGCTGAATAACAGCGCACTATCATCGAACCACAGATATGCACAGTACAATGCTTCTTAGCCAGCAAGACACAGCGGGACACAGCCCTGTACCAGGTGATGCTACAAAATCCTCAGTCACTAGGGCCCTGTCGCATGGGAATGCAGTCCAGGACTGAGCTAAATGTGCAGCTAGCTCAGACAAGGCAGCAGCAACACGTTCAGCTGCTGCAGGACGACAGAGCTCAGGAAGGGCTGCGAAACACAGGAAGGAAACAGCAGCCAGACCTCTCTTCGTCACCCAAAACATGCTCCTCTCCAACTGAAGGGCCTTGCAGTTCTCGGGAGCAATGAGAAATTGCCAGCCTTGGGGAATTTTGGGGTTCATGGACCCTGAGAAGCTTCACTGTATCCATCACCTTCATTCACAGGCCCCACAGCCACAGCTAAGGCTGGACCCACAGCTTGTGATGCAGGCATTAAACAGCAGTTGTACACGAGCTTCAGCACCTTAACAGAGCATGTATGCGACCGGTATACAATAAATTTGATGAAATGTACCAACTTTATTGTCCACACAGTGCCCTGCTCACAGAGTCTGCAGAAAGGTACTCTTACAGCACGACTATAGTCCTTTCTTCCTACAGCAGGGAGCCTCCGGGAGCCACTGGGGAACTTTATTTCAGCACACCAGCTTACCACCAAGTTATATATCAACACTCCACACAAAGGATTTTGAAGTCCAAGAAAGATACTTGTTTTCCTCACTGCTTTTCTACAACTATCCTGATTTTTATAAGTGCTAATGGAAAAGCTGAATAAAATAGAGCAGAAGAGCTAAGTAATCCAGTAATTTCTCTAAATAAGTGATTTATCAATTTGTATTGCACTGCAGCATTCACATATCTTGCTTTGACTTAAAAAAAATCAAGTTCTTAAATAGTCAAGCAAATAGAAAAAAGTTCAGTCAACCAACAATTCAAGACATTTAGACTATCTTGTAACTGTATTGCTTGCCAATGGCTTTAAGTCAAACTACAGCAGTATTTTAAACTCCCATGGAAAGTATGCCTGCATTAAAGCTCAGTACAAGAAACTTAAACATCTTGACAGCATGGGGCCATGCATGAGATCACTCTGAAAAGCTGCAGCATTTTCTTCAGCTCTTTATTTTAGTTTCCTGGGAAGTTTGAAACCATAATCATCAGCTTATACCCAAAGTCTAGATGTCAGGACGGTATAGACTGGAGTAAGTCCAGGAGTTGCATTAGCTCACAATATGCAGTAAAACAACAAAATCCTATCCAAGGAGATCTGGAGCACTAGAATGCTATTTAATGAAGGCTTAACAAAACTAGAGGATCGCTCCTAGAGAGGACACGATATAGGGATTTTACTTGGAAAGCATAACTTCATTTTTATAGTAAAATTCTCACTTTCTTCCCTCCAGGGTACATGTATATGTGTGTGTGAAAGCATTCTATTAAACAGTTTGGAATATTAAGTTCTCAACTAGTTACTTTTTTGGGGAGCTTTTTGTTTGCCAAGAATTATCTGTATTTCTTGCAAGTCATTATGAGGAACAGTGTGAAAGTATCCAGTTTCTGATATTTCAAAGGTGTGAGGTTGTGGAAAACCATCTGCATAGAAACTGGATTTTACAAAGGGTCCACAGAAAAAAAGTTTGGTTGGTTGGGGCTTTTTTAAATCTATTGACTACAAGAAAATTTTGTTAGAATAAACACACAACACTTGATTGATAGTCTTATTCACCTATCCTATCTTTTTGTCCTGTAATCGGGAAGCAAAGAGAAGCAGAAGGTAGGCAGCTTGGTAAGTGCCCTTAAAAATGACTTCCAAACATAGAAAGGCGGGGAAGAGAAAGCAGGAGACTAAGGGATGCCAAGGTGAATCAGCACCAGGAATGCCAGAAATCTACATCAGTGTAGACCAATGCCTTGTTTTATTTGAAAAGTCAAGTGGTTGTTTCTCTGTGTTAGTGATGTTAGTTGTGGGGTTTTTTTTCTAATGCGTGAAGCATGTCTGAGGGTGTTCCATGTTCACTACTTTGTGACAAACACCTTAAGAGGAACATCCAGAAACACACATTGTTAAATACTGTAAGAAATTTATCCTCCCCCCTCCCCAAAAAAATAAAACTCATATTTTATTTCTATTACCTTATCTAAAGGCTTAACTGTTCCTGTTCATAAACCTTTTTTTTCCCCTTAATGTCTTAGATTGTGAAGAAAATAAACAACTGTGGGCTCCATACAGGATACTTCAGTTTTAAAGTTCAGAGACTGCAGCAGGACTTCAACTTCCTTTCAGCTACCCTTACTAAGAGATAGAGTTTGGCAAATAAGATGCCAGGAAGAACTCAGAATTGATTTGGGGTCCCATTATGCCAGAATAACATATAGTTATATCCATCTCCATCTAATGGAATTGCTACAAATACCTTTTTTTCCCCCTCCCCATTTTTAATCCCTTCAAGTGTTATGCCAGTTTAGTCTCTTTCCAAGCACTGCTAGTATTAATGCATGAGGATGTGATCCTATAAATATTCTTATTCCAACTTTATAGAGCATGCTGGCTACCTTTGTCATAAAACAAACAAACAAACTACTTATACAATGCACAGCTAATATAAAAACAAAGCCCATATGTTAGAACTGAGCCACCACACTCCACTAAGCTTCAGTTAGATTCAAGTTTTTTGGTAACTTGTTCCATATCAAAAATTATTTGAATGCTTAGTGCTGCTACTCTTTTTTAGGCAAATATTAAAACAATACATTAGTTTTAACTTCTAGTATCAGCTTCCCTGTGAACTTGCTACACAGAGGCTATACTCAAGCCACCTAATGCCTCAACACCAGTCTTAGGGCGACGCAGTGTCCAGCTTAGGTTTTCAGGAAATCTCCTGAGACCCATGAGACAGGTTACTAAAGCAGTGGTACCACTACTCAAGTGGTAGTGCTGGAGGGCATTCATGACTAATCACAGGTGATTTCTTAAATTGAGAGCAAAACACAAAAACCTTGGCTCCAATGCTAGGCATGTGTCTGAAAACTTACGTGGCTGAAGCACCATGTGAAAGGGATATTTTAACATACTCTGATCTTTGAAAGTTTTACAGAAAACTGCCTTCAGGGAAGCTGAGACACAGATATGCCCCATGCTACAATATCAAGGATCATAGAAGATGCTGTGGTCTCTCCCTCAGTATATCCTACTTGCTGTTAAACTGCTCCCAATACATGACAACTTTTTTCAAATCATTGGT
>NW_010107760.1:93955-99339 GCF_000699245.1 Pterocles gutturalis
GTTGGAGGAAGCTTTCTCCTAGCGGAGAAAAACAAATGCTAGCACAGCTACACCCCTTTCCTGGCAAGTAATTTATCTAAATTAGATTAAGCTTTTCTGATCTCCTCCACCTACCAAGAGCTTAAGTTAAATGCAAGGGTTACCTATCCAGCCCCTGCAGTACTAACAGGACACAGCTGAGTAAACAGCTCAGCCCTCTTAACATACAGCAGTGGGACTCAGAAAAAAAACCAGGCTGGTTTCCGGGACTCCTGACACCACTCAAACAGCATCAATCGTTTTGAGCATTATAATTGATACTGAAAGTCAGTTTTGCAAGATAAAGCCAGATACCATAACTTTAAAAGCAACTGTTAATATATACAGAGGTTAATCTAGAGGGCATTTGTACAGACAGCCCATTAAAAAGAACTAAGAAGTCAGACGAGCAAGTTAGAAGATAATGACTTCTGCTTTAACGTGTTTAATCTGACATTGCTTTAACTATAATATTAATCACTTCAGGATACAGTAGTACAGAAAAATAGCGAAAAGCTTTAAAAAAAAAGTTTTCCTGTGCTCTCCACAGTGTCCAACATACATTGACAGTGCATCATCAGATGTGTGTTGAAACCATGTTGATAGAACATCCTAATTCAAAGCTTAGAAACAGAACATTGCCAACTCTGTTAGCAGCACAAGTAAAGCCTCTGTCATTCTGCAAAGCCTTGAAATTGTTTTTTTATTATTTCAACTCTGAATTTTGTTTCTGCTTGAGGAAAACAATAGATTAAAAACCCCACTAGCATTCAGGGCTTCTCATTAGAATAGATTTTTAGAAGTAAATACTTTGTGCTTTTTCAAAAAAAAAACCAAAACACAACAAAAAGAGGGGTTGTTTTCTTTCTGTCATTACCTTTACAGCTACAAAATGACTACTAGGTAGCTTCTTAATTTAGCAGTTATCCTTAGTTTCTAAGGATAGAAACGAGTTGACAAAGAATGCCTGAAACTACATTTGCCCGCCAAAGTTCCTTTAGAGAAACCCAAATCTATTTGTCTACAAATGACTGATCTTGCAATCTTGATTCTCAAAAAAACCTACAAAAATAACTCCTTTCAAAGAGCTAAAGAACTAATATTTCCTAATTTCCATAGATACTGAGACAGCCATGGGCCCACCAGGTACTGGTTTTATAGCCTTCCCCTGTTTAATAGGTTTTAAACTCCTTACTTTTGTCTCCAGTAAAACAATTATCTTCTCCCCCTTCCCCCCCCCCAGTGAAGGAATATCATACCAGCAAGCTCTTTCTTCGACAGTTCAATGCACGTCTGATTAAACTGAGTACTTTTTCATAACTTCTGTTTAACCTTGAAATCTGCTGCTTCTATTTCAGACCTGATGAAGTGCTGGTGTGCCTGCAAGCTTGTCTCATTTTTTCCCCCCATACCAGCTGGTCTAATAAATTACCTCTTCCTAACAACCTCATGTTAGTTATGTCCTTAGATCACACAGCAAAACATCATTATGTTACTTCAAACTTGTATTAAACGCTGATAAAGAGTACTTCTAGCTTAAAAAATAATAAAAAACAAAGTCACCCAAACTACTACCTTGTATTATAAAGGTAGCCGTTCCACTTCTCCACTTGTCACAGAGATGAAGAGTTTACATGCAAAGAAAGGCTCACTTTTTAAATACGTTCCAGGAGCACGAGCATTCTCTATTTAAACTGCTCTAAAGGTAAGAAAAAAAAAATTGTTTGGACATTTTAATAAGTTTGAGGTGACGCCAGGGCTGATAGTTAGGTTCCTAAACTGTCTGATACAGAGCATCAATGCAAAACAACCATTTTGCACGATTTAAATTTAAAAGCAACTTTTAACTTGAGAAAGGAAGGGGTGGGGATGAGGAAGGAACAGTTTTTGCAGATAAATCACCTCTTTTCAATCCATGGGTTAAAGGTCTTTTTTTTTTTTTTTTTTTTTTCAGCAGTTGGAGGCTTAAGTCCCCTTTCAGACATGCCTTTATTTGGAAACAATGTAGGAGCAGGCAGGGCAAGGCAGGGCTTTTTCATAAATGCTGGGCGGCCCTGTGCAGACTAATAACAACTTGGAAAAATGAGGGGCAGGTATGCACAATCAATATAGCCATATGCTCCTCTAACTGTCCCTGTACAAAAAAGAAATGTGGAGTTTATGGTTTGAAAAAGACAACAAAAAAACCCCCTCCTTTGTAATTGCTTATTAATCATTAAAGGAAAGAAAAGAATTCTAGTCTCTGCTTACAGGCAGAGATCAGAGCTCCATCTAAATCCCTCAAAGCCTGAAGCTCACACAGCCATACTCTTCAGGACACTTATTCCCTGTATCACAGTGCTATCTTCAGGATTGCAGGGTATTTGCTCTTGAGAGCAAGGACTGGCTCCAGGTAAGAGGGCACAGTCATACCAAACGCACAGACGGCACTGGTTATGAATGAGAGGGGGGCAGGGAGATAACTGAAGTGTTGACAAATTACTGGAATAAAGCTTCACATTGGGCATCATCAATATACCAAAATGCAGGAAAAAGACACAGCTCACACAGTGGCGTTAGCGCTCATCTGTTCACTGCAATAGCTGCAAGATGGCTCCTTGAGATCACATCCCCCTTCTTCCCACAGACAGGGAGGAGAGACTATTTTTACACAGCCGCTGACCAGCCCACTTTGACAAAAATAAACGTAACTAAAACTTGAGGCCAGCCTATCTCCCGGGACTCTCAGGAACACTAGTGGCAGAGGAGACCAAGTGAGAAGAGGAGACCCCAAGAATTCTGAGTTGTAACTGAGGTCAGGTGCAACAGCAGGATCTGTTTGCATTTCCTTTCTCCATCCTGTCTTCTCTCACACCAAGAAATGATCACAGCTAGGAAAGTTACCATATCTTCAGCAATTTTTCTTTTCTCTTTTTTTTTTTCTTTTGGAAAAAAAAGACTCAATCAAGTTCCATTAAGGTTTTCTTCCTCTCAGATATTGCCAAGTTCAAATATAGGAACCATACAAAAAGGCATTGAAGTAAAACAGAAAGAGGAGGTACCTATTTAAAGGTACTTTCATCTTCCTCAGAAAAAGAACTTTTGTTCCAGAAGTTCACACCCTGCACAATCTTTAGGTTTGATTATCCCTCTATCCTGAAGCATTGGCTCAGTGCTGCTGAGCTGAGGAAAAAGTGTCCACTTCATTGCAGATGCCTAGCACTGCTGGGTGGACCATCACCACAAGCCAGTCTCTCACTTCCAACCTTTCTAGACCACAGCGTTCATAGAACATCTGGCTGCGATGACAGCAACCATTTGCATCCATCCTTCAATGGATAGTTGATTTGATTATATCAGCCCTTAGGCCTGTGGATACTGCTTGCCTTGGGAGGGTACCCAAAGAATCTCTTGATTGATCTGCATCTGCCTGAAAAGCCAGATTCCCCATCTAGAAAGTCTGAGTAATTCAGATGAGAGAACCAAGTACAACAGAAACATAACAATGAGGCAATTATAGGAGAAAGAAGGGGAAACACCTACTAAAATAATTAATTTGCTAATGAAAAGCCAGGACTTCAAACAAACAAGGCTTTTCTTCCCAGAAGACAGGCTTCTGATGAAGGTTTGGCATGTATTCAAGTTCTTCCTCCATAGCAAGTAGCCTTGCTGCCTCCTGCACGGATGCAATCAACAGAACTTTGCCTGCCTCCAAGTTATATCCAAAAGGCTCTCATCCAGAACAGTCTTGAACTTTGTTTTCCATCATGAAACACATTTTTGCAAATGTATATTTTTATTTTTCCTTCCTGATCTCACAGAGAGGCCATGCAGTTAAAGCATCTTTGGTAAACTGAAAGCAGGGAGAGGTGGGTGGGGAAAAGACAGTTTCTGTGGCACAAGTCACTTTGGAATAAAAGGACTCAAAACCAAGCAATACGTGTGTAAGAATTCATGCTTACTTAATCATGCAAACTGCAAGATTAGGTAAGTGATAAATATGTTTTCCTCTCAGAGGACTCCGAAGTCCTCTGTCAAATAGGCTGCCTGTGTTTTACACCCAAAAGCAGACGCTGCCTCTTTAGTCACCCTGCAACCAGGGCTGCTGAAAGCTTAAGTGATTTTCCTTCTCTCAAAATTGCAGCACGTCTCACTAGACATAAGTGATTTCCTGTCACACTGCCCCAGCTGGTGAGAGCTCTTGGGAGTGTTATTTCTGATAAGGTATACTCCAAAATTTCAGACTTTTTGCATTTTTATGGCCATATAGCATCTCTATTAGATTTGTGACTGCTGAAGATTTGTCTTAAGAAGAAAGATTTCAATTTCAAAACAAGTTGGGACGATTTTCTAAATCCTCCCAAACCTTCAGAATACTGTTCAGCATGTTTTGAGATTTGCAGTTGTTTTCAAGCTTTTTGCTGGGATATTAGAACTGCTTCATCTATGTTTTTAGCGTTTACTGTTCCTTGCTCTGGCAAGAGAAAGGGACTGATCAGCCGTTCCAGGTCCTTGACCAAAATAAATTACTAGTTTGGTTTGGTTTAGTTTTTAACTTTACACCACATCTAAAAAAAATTCCAAGTATTGTTTTGTTCCTCTTCCTCCTATGGGCTGCATTGTTAAAAGGGTCCTGTGTTACGGATCTTGATTCAAGAATCACCGTAACATGTTCTTCCTTGTCATCCTTTCTATTTAAGAAAGAATGTATGTATTATATGAAGTGGAACAGTAACATTACTTTCAGTAAGGTCCTAAAATTTTGGACTTTAACTTGATTCCAGGGTAGCTAGAATCCTGTTCAGTGTTTTTGCCCATTGTACCAATACAATGACACATATGAGGGATTGGCTTTCGCATTTCTTCTGAAGTTTCAATCAATACTGTGTAAAAAAATGCAATAAGAAATAAGAGTACACTGAGCGCTACCAAAAGTTAGATATTTTTCAGTTAAATTCTGCCAAGTGGGACTACAACTGTGACCTCCGTAGGTCTCTCCAACCCCTCAGCAATTCTGAAAGCATTATAAAAATACTGCTATCCTACAAAACAGAAATATTTTCCGTAACTCTTTTGAGAGGAACACAGCCTCTTAAAGCAACAATCCTTAAAACTGGTCACTACCTTGAGTAGAGCTACTGTAGTATTAGCATCCCCCATAATAAGTCTAGGGAACGCTACCGTGTGCACTTAACAACTGGCAATTTTCAAGAGAGCCACCACATGCTTCTCAGCCCAGCAGGGCACTTTATGGCAAGCAAGTTACCCAGACAGAAATTGTGACTAATTCAGTAACAAAAATAAGCACCAAATAAATGATCAGCAACTCAACTGCTTGAAGCTGATTTATTTCCACAGTAGCTGGATGTAAACACTTCCTCTTCCCT
>NW_010107760.1:99370-99648 GCF_000699245.1 Pterocles gutturalis
TGGTAGAACACTGAGGTTCAGAACCTACATCCAGCACTGTGGCTCCCTCTGATTGTTGTATAGCATAAAAACTATTGTGAGAGCATGTTCAGCCTAGTCAGCCAAGAATTTTACCACCTCTATAATTAACTCTGGAGTCTGACATCATCACCCCCTCAAGGTTCTCTTAAAATTTTAATAGCTGGTTTATGAATATTCATTCGCCAGCATTACACTTCCAGGGATTTATGAAAACCAAATGGCATGTCAGTTCCCAAATACGTTCCATTATTCCTGCT